>NC_053450.1:48071619-48279119 GCF_015227805.2 Hirundo rustica
ACCATCCAGCCATCCTGCCATCCAGCCATCCTGCCATCCTGCCATCCTGCCATCCAACCATCCAGCCATCCAGCCATCCAGCCATCCTACCATCCTACCATCCAACCATCCAGCCATCCTACCATCCAACCATCCAGCCATCCAACCATCCAGCCATCCTGCCATCCAGCCATCCTGCATCCAGCCATCCTGCCATCCTGCCATCCTACCATCCAACCATCCAGCCATCCTGCTATCCTGCCATCCTACCATCCAACCATCCTGCCATCCTGCCATCCTGCCATCCTGCCATCCAGCCATCCTGCCATCCTGCCATCCTGCCATCCAACCATCCAGCCATCCTGCCATCCTGCCATCCAACCATCCAGCCATTCTGCCATCCTGCCATCCAACCATCCAGCCATCCAGCCATCCTGCCATCCAGCCATCCAACCATGCAACCATCCAGCCATCCTGCCATCCTGCCATCCAACCATGCAACCATCCAGCCATCCAGCCATCCTGCCATCCTGCCGTCCAACCATCCAGCCATCCTGCCATCCACACTGTTTCTCACTGTATCTGTGGTTATATACCTATTATCTGTCTTTAAAAGGAGTAGTGGCGTCAAATCAATGTATCATTTATTATCTCCTGCACATAAGATTGCTTTCTGTGTTCAGCCTTACTATTAAATGAGCAGGGAAGCAAGTAACAGCCGCTGGTTTTGGTGGGAGGCATGTATTTCCCAATATTACAGTTTGCTTTCTATTTTAAGCAATACAGAGAACAGGAAAAATACCGTGCCCACAAAAATTGCAGTGAAAATTAAAAATTAGGTATTATTTCAGTATCTAATTACACTGAAATCTGAAGGAAATTGGATAACATCTAGGTAATGTGAATTCAAAAATAAAAGACTCACAATTGTGGTATGTTTTTCCAAAAAAATATACCAGATTAATTACAGGATTAAAAGCAAGGATGAGGAAGAAAAGAAAGTTGGGTGAAAGTGGCAACAAATGAACAAAAGAAGGAAAGATAGTAAGCTCTTGTGTTTAAATAAAGCCTTCCACTGGGCCACAAATTTGTGTGAGAGAGACTGAGAACACTTCTTTTTTTCAATTTATGTATCTCATGGTTCAAAGATGAAACACTGGAAACATGTGTGCTCTTTTCTGCCCTATTTAAATCACTTCAGAACAAATCCATCCCTGTTGTAAATGGGTGTAACTCTGTTCAATCCAGTGGAGTTGCACCTGCTTACACTGAGGCGAAATTTGGCTCAGATGGGATCCAAATTAACTCAACATTTGGAAATAAAAATGAGAAGCTTGGCATATTCCTGCATTTCATCTGGAATCTCATAAAGCCTGAGATTAGTTTATCTAATGGATTTACGACTTGAAAAATATTTTATTCTGCTTTTATATCAGCTCAGTCCAAAACTCTCCCTTCTCCCTTCATGCTTCCTCCCTCCCCTCCCTGGGCAGGAGGATTGGTGCTGCCTTGGCCCCTGTTGTCCTGCTGCAGCTGGTGGAGAGCCCAGCTAATAACAGCACATCCTTTTTGATCTCCAAAGTGCTCCACAGGAGGTTGTTCCTGTTGGTAAGGCTGGCCCTGCTGCGCCCATCTGCCAGCTTCTCCTCAGGCTGTAAGGATGTGAGTGCCTGAGGATGAGGGACGCTTCCTGCACCGGCACTGCCAAGGACTGCGACGGCAACGTCTGGCATCACTGAGAAGGAGGAAGTCTGGTTTCCTCCCTTAATTGCTAAAGAACTGGTACAGAGGCTTGTGTGGGGAGGAAAGTAATTCTGTGGGGAGGAAAGTAATTCTTATTTTTTTTTTATCTTAGTTCATCTCAGAGTTTTTAGGAGTCATAAGGGACAAGTAGTTAAGCCTGGAAACTTGTAAGCGTTTAAAGGGACGTCTTTCAAAGAAATGTGAGCACAAGGAAATGTCAAAGATCCTCCACATGAAACCCACCCGTTCAGAAAAAGCCTGAGTAAATAGATAGCCTGTGCAATGTGTTGGGAAAGTCAACAAACCCAGGGTTTCTCACAGGAAGGGGGAAGTGAATTCCTGAATCAAGGATTCTCTCCTGAGGAGACCAAGCCCACAGCTCTGAGAAGTACAGAGTTACAGCCTCTTAATGCAGTTTCTTGCTTAGCCCTCCAGAAAGAGTACTCCAAAAAAGCACCCTGGAGCCTAAGAGAATCTGGTTCAACAGAGCAGAGGAACTTGTGTTATGCTTGGAAAAGACTGGCAAGACAGATTAGTCTTTGCATAACATGTTTGTTATGTTTGAACATTGCTATATGTGCACAAAGAGGTGTATGATACCCCAGCCTTTCAGGGACAATCATGTGAACACATTTTCAGGATCCAGGTAGGGCTGTGAAACCACTGGAAACACTTGCAGGTTTGGCAGATGGTAGGGAATACTGCTTGGAGAAGAGATAAAACATATGGCTCAATTGGGAAGGTAGTGGATTGTCCTGGATTAAATACTTGCAGAATCAGAGAAAGGTGGAGGCTGGAAGCAACCAAGGGTTTGGGGTGGGGTTCATTTTCTTCAGAGTAGCTAATAGGGGACTGCAGTTTGGATTTGTGCTGGAAATGGTGTTGATAATTCAAGGATGTCTCTGTTATTGCCAGACAGCGCTTACAAAGGCTCAGGGCCTTTTCTCCTCCTCACCCCACCCCACCAGCGAGGAGAATGGGGGTGCACAAGAAGCTGGGAGGGGACACAGCACGGCCACCTGACCTCAGCTGACCAGAGGGGTATCACAGCTCGTATGGTGTCATACTTAACTTATAGAGCTGGGGGAAAAGTTGACCAGGGGCAGCTGCTTGGAGGCTGGCTGGTCAGTTGGTTGGTGGTGAGCATCTGTTCTTCATTGGCACAACTCGTCTTTTTTGTGGTTTATTTTGCTCTTGCTTTTTTTTTTTTTTTTTTTTTTTTTTTTTTTTAATTTATCTTCCTTTTCATTATATGATTGCTATTATTTTTGTTATGTTATTATTAGTAGTAATATTATTATTGTTAAGTTGCTTTTATCTCAACCCACAAGTTTTTTCACTTTTACCCTTCCAATTTTCCTCTTGCTTGTCCTGATGCGTGGAAATTGTGTGAGCACCTGTGTGGTGTTTAGTTGTTGGCTGGGGCTAAACCACAACAGTACCTTTGGAGGTCACCAGGTCCAATCCCTCAGCTCAGGCAGGGCCATCCCTAGATCAGCATCTACCTACAAACATCTACCCCAAATTTTTGCCCAGTATGAGTTAGGTAAATGATCTACCTTGCCTTTGCTTGCATGCTGCTTTTGTCACGGTGTATTTTTTACAAAGACTGCTTTATTAAGCTTTTTTTATCAAGCAGAAGACAGAAGCTTGTTGATAATGTTGTCCCTGTCAGGATAAGACTGAACACATTATTTGTACAGTGGTGAGGCTTGGCATTTCTGAAGGAAGCTGTCAACAGCTGCCATGAAAGCCGCTTGAAAGAAACCGCTATTTGCCTATAAAAAATTCGTCAGCAATGAAGAACTTACTTTGAAACCACAAATAGCAATCAGCTCACCTTCCAGTCACTTCTAGAGTTTTCCAATTTAAAGCACACGGGATTATTTCCTAGCAGCATGCAAATAGCAGAGTTTGAATCAACAACAAGTTAAGCAGAGCACAGAGAAACAGAGGATTACACCACCCAGACCAGAGTAGTGAGAACCAAGAAACCTTTTACTGAAGCAGATATAAATTCCTGTTTCATGAAAATAAGTGGGAATTTTGCCATTTACTTCAAACCACTATGCTCCCATCCATTAGAATTTGAATCTAAACACAAAAACACAGCACTGATACTTTGGATACTGAGGAGAGCAAGATAAATTAGTCGTCAGCAGAAGTGGGATATTACATATTTTTTGGCTCTGTTTGGGATCTTCTGGAGCCGAGAATTTTGATAAGTATGCTTACTGTCATATTTTTCTTTTTGCAGGAAACAAGCTAGTTTTTCATCTTTCCTTCAAATGTTCAGAAGTGATTTTTACACTCAGTAAGTCCTCAGTAAGAAGGACGAAAAGTCAAGTCCGTTGTGGTGTACCTTGGATGGAAGATTAGCAAGGATCAGCAAAAAAATTTTGAAGAACATATCAGATTGTTTATTCTATGATAATTCATAACTGGAAGCTAACTTCTGCCATGAAGTGTAACAATTGTGTAACAAATTGTGTAATACTATGAAACTGGTATGTAAAATACAGAAAGGAATTTGTTCATCTTGGCTTCTGATGACACTTATGTCAGTCATGTCATCTAACTTGTGGTTGGGTTCTCTTGTTTTTTATATTTCATCAAGATGTGAAATAGAACCATCAAGTTTAAGCTGTCACAGGAGCCCAGGTTCCAATGGAATCACTTATTTTCATGCCTGGAGTTTCCCAGAAAGCAAGAATACTTTTGTTTTTCCTGCAGATATCTGTGTGACAAGTCTATCAATGTGTACAGTTGCTTGTGATTCCACATACTTGTAAAAATGAGCAATCCTCAATGCTGCCTCTGGTAGTTACTTGCTTTGTTTTGACTAACTCCATTACTTATTTTCTTTTGTCTCCCATTCAGAGAAAAATAAAATTGCTGATAAACAATACTAAAGGAAGTTTTCGGAGTTGTGCATTAAAGAAGCGGGAAGGGAGGGGGAAATAACAGAGGGTAATTTTATCATATATCTTTGACCTGAGGCAATAATAAATGTGAAGTCTGTATAATCATGGGTGATGTTTTTATATACGTATCATATTTTAGATTGGTTTAGGAGAGAAACACATAAAATTGATTGACTGGTGATGTGGCAGTAATTATGCAAATAGAGTAACTCGACCATAAAACACTTTAAAGAGGAAAAGGTGGTTCAATAACAAGTAAGCATTAAAAAAACCTGTGGTTATTGCATCTATCCTAATGTCCTGACATCTCTCCTGCCAAAGCATGCAAGGAATGGATGTTGTGTAACAAAATTAAAACTTTATAAAATTCCAGATGAAGGTCATAAATAACTTTTCCTCATAAAAAAAAACCATGTTCTTAATTGTTGGCTGTGACTTTCTTACAATTTTGTTCAGTCTTGGGCAAAGGTCAGTTTTATGAGACCAGCCTTGTGCAGCAAACACACCTTTGCTCTGCTGCTTTACTGCACCATTAATGGTTCGTTTGCCTTTGGGGGCAGGGGAAGGTAAGGGCTGCTGCTGTTCTAGCCTTTCCCTGATGCTGCTCACATGAGAAATGTGAAGTAATAGTTCACTGAGTCATTCTGTGAAGCATTCACTGTTGCTGAGAATAAGTAGTAAGTAATGGCAGAGTATTTTCTCGCTGCCCACCCCACAGTCCCTTTATTCTTGATCATTATGCACCAATCATGATCCATTTCTGGTGGGTGCTTGAGAAGGGCAAAAGAAAGAAAGAAAAAAAATTATGTACAATGGACCGTCTTTGAGTGGAAACTCAAAGGGGTGGAAGAACACCTTTCTGAGCTCAGATTTGGCTTTAATTTGGCCTAGAATTTGAGATGTAAGTGAAAAACCTTCAAATACCTAGGAAACTGGAGATATTTGCTGGAGGCAACCATGCATTAATTTTAGCAAAGCAGAAACTTCCTGTGAGGACAGACTGGTGAGCAGCAAGCCAAGAAGGAATTGTACAACAGAGAGGGCTGAAAGCATCTCCCAAAACATACTTCTTCCCAACCAGACATATCAGGAGATACACTGGAATCCTGGAGAAATCTGGTTTTTTTCACCTAGTCCTGTGTCTGGGCATAGGTGGAACATGTTCCTTATGAGCTGTGGTGTGCCCTTGGCCAACTGCTGTCCTCAGCAGCAAGTCCTGTGGCTTTGGGCATGTTCAGGGTATAGGACCGTCTCACTGTGCTTGTGCTTTTGGCTTGATGATTTTGGATGTCACTGAGAGACCTGCTGTGCACAAACACACCAGTTCTGCAGCACAGGCTTCCTTGTGGACTAAACCACTTCTGTCCATTTTCCCTCAACTAACTCTCCCAGGATGAACATGGCCTTTGATGGCAAAACACTGCATGTGGGCAACCACACTCCTTTCAAACAGCAATAAGCAGTGTCAGCTTGATGTGGACCAAATGCTCTTGGAGGATCCAGGTTTTAAGACATTAAAGACAGTCATCTATCAGAAGTGACTTGAGAGGGATCAGCTGTCCAGAGCATCTTGAAAAGGTGGCCTAGGAACCATCAAATCAAGCAAATAGGATCAGCGTTCACAGCAAGCCAAAGAGAGTGTTGGTTCTTGCAGGAGGTGCAGCTACCTGTGCAGCAGGAAGGAGCAGGACAAACCCTGGATGAGAGATCCATTGCAAGATACTAGGTAAACAAACTGTGATGTCTAGGAAAGTCCAAAAAATTCTGACCTCAAAATGGTCTGTGTGCAAGGGAAGGACTTTAAGGAAAAAATATATATGCGTCCTGTTGTCATGCTTCCCAAGCATTTAGCCAGTTTTTTGTAAACTGTTTTGTAGAGTATTGGACTAGAAGGGTATTTGGTTTCAACCACTAATTTGCATGGATGTTTTACCTACAACTAAACTGCTAAATGCTTTTTTTTGCCATCTAGTTAGGACATAATAAATATATAAATAAGCAGGATTAAATCTTCAACCTTTCACTTGCTCAAGTAGAAAATCACTCCTACCCCCATTACTTCACAACTAACTGCAGAGTCTGGTTGAAACCAAGACTGAAAATGTGAAGGTGAGGAACCTCAGCTGCTTGCAGTGCTGTTTTAAAGCAAGATCAAAATCATGATAAAAATGGTCATGATCATGTAGTCCAATAGTCAACATGGAACCAATAGATCTTGCTTTCTCCTGTGTGTAGAAACAGTGATTTGCATACTGTAGGATAAGACTGACAGGTCACCAAGCAGCAAACACCATGTCATGACATGCCAAGGTCTGTCTGTTCTGGGGAACCAGGAGCTCCAGCCCTGTGCAGCTTTCACAACGACTGCATATAGATTTTTTTACCCTATTTGTTTATCATGCAGGTTACTGGAGCCCTTGTCAGGCAAGAAGTCACATGGACAGATAGACAGCCACAATGGTAACCACTACCTTGGCTTCAAAAAAGAACAGTTACCAGGTAGGGTGAACAGATTTGGCAAGGCCATGTTTTATTGTTGTCACTTGTATTTAGTCCAGTCTCCAGCTGGACTAACATAGAATTAGCTTTGGAAAGATATATTTATTTTCTAACACCAACAGCCAGTATAGTCAGGAGATAGTCCTTCAACAGAGCACCCATCGGACACTTAAGAAAAGGCAACATTTCAGCCCGTGTCCTGCAGCTAGTCCAAACACAGAAGCATAATTCCTGATGGAGTCATTTAGCACTTAAAGGTAATTATTAGGCAAGTGAGAAAAAAAAAAGTCCGTATCTGATTTAAAAGCAATGTTTGAACCTGGCACAGCAGAAACAATAGGCTCTTTCCCAAGTGGAGATCAGGTATGTTTATTTTACTGAAATATATGGGTTTGTGACAATCAAAAGCAGATGTTCATTAACAGGCAGGACATAGGTAGGCTTCCAAGGCATAAAGCATGAGGAGGGCAAAGAGGCAAAACATTCAATCCCCTGCCTTGCACCTGAATCTGCCCAGCCCCTTAAATCAGTTTTAAACAATGCTTTTTGATTTTCACGTTTTCAAGTGACAGCTATGCGTATGCTGTTCCTGCTTGCCTTGCAAAAAAAGTACTTTGGAGATCATTTTGATTCCTATTTCAGGATATTTTCCATTTTCTTGCCTTTGACATGACTTAGGGTCCAGAACTAGATTTGAATTCTGATGGCTGAAGATGTGCAGAGATGAGAGACTTCTTTTATAAACCAACTGCAACCTTCAGTCGGGATCTGAGTTCCTTCAGAGCCTTCATGTGCTCAGATCCCGTGTTTGGTGCAGAGGGATGCCTGTGGATAAGTTACTCCTTATATAGCTCTTTTGTGTCTCCTAACCATCTGAAACTCCCTGACTGGAGGTGAGTGATGCTGCACTAGACCGGGGCAACCTTATTTCAAGCAGGAACTGTCAGCAGAATCAGTGCAAGGTCAGCCACTCCACTTGTTCCTTTCAGGAAACTACTCCTCCTACAGACGCCCTTACACTAAACAAACCCCCTCAAATACATGTGCTGCAGCATTCCTCCATACGCTGGCGTCATGAAGACTGGCAAAAATGCCATGGCAGCAAATGTTAGCAGACTTTCAGACCAAATCAAGCCCCATTTTCCCTTGTACAAGGACAACTCCAAGATAACTTGCCAGTTGGCTGTGCTTCTCTTTCCAAACAGTGCAGCAGAGTATCAGCAAAAAGAAAGTCCCAGGAATGTTTCTGCCAGTGAAACTGACTGATGGATCTGGTAACTGGATTCAACACGCTGGCAAAAGAATTATTTTTATCAGCTGACCCTAAGTATGCCTATAAGATCACATCTTTTAATTTTTTGTCTACAAGTGCGTCTGAATCTCAGTTCCAAACCAAACTGAAGTCTACATGTTGCAGATCGGTCACTTGTGTGCTTTAAATATGTGGGGTTTTTTTTAAAGACAAAAAAAAAGGGTGGATTTAGACTTGTGGAATTCCCCAGATGGCCCTCTGCATCCATCCATCTCAGGCTTTTTGATTTTCGTTAATCAAAACGAAAGGCACCCCTGTCCCCCAGCCCGTGTGGTTCCCAATCCCAGAACAGGTATGGTCTCAGATCAGGAGGGCTGGTCGCCCACTAAACTATGTGGCCTAGGAGTTACCTTCAGTGGAAATTCTCATGAACCCACCCTGAAAAACAACTCTGAAGGGGAATGCACCCAGCTCCTCAGCTGCTGCATTTCAGGGGTAATAGTCACAGTAGCAGAAACACAGTTCCAACTCCTCCACAAACCTTCCAGCTACGCAATTACACAACGTGATACCACTAATATAAAGGTGATAATATTGGCTATCTGAAGCAATAATGATTAATTAGAGGTCCAAGGCTGAGTCCTCGCTCTCAACAGCAGTGGCTCCTGGGTTCCTGATGCCCTGAGAAGGAGGTGGCAGAAAGAAGCTGGAGGAAGGTCAGGGAAGGACTCCAGGGACCCCAGCGGGCCAAAGAGCTCCTTGCTCTCCCCCCGACACATGGGCAGAGAGGAGTTTTGGCAAGGTCAGGGAACAATGGACACGTAGGTTCCACTGCTGGCACAGACCTTGAAGCTGTGTGAGTTGTAAATAGGTCTGCCCCCCACACCCACAGGGGGAGCAGGAGCTGGAGTCTGAGCCAGAGAGTGATCTCTGCATCGCCAGCGCTACTCTGCTTCCGTCGCCTGATCCCTGCACTGCAGACCATGGGACAGGGCTGACACAGTTAAAGCAGGTATTTGACACCACAGACCTTATTTCACTGTGTTATGAAAAGTCACACAGGGCAGTCTTTTTTCCCCTAGGCTCAGCATTCAGAGCAAACACACTGCTGTAATCTTTAGCAAATACATTTTTGCTTGCACAATAAATCTGTTCAGAAATCACACATTTCCATTCAAACTAGTCACTAAAGGGTCACGTGCTGGGGCCTATCTCTGCTTTGTGCTGACACTGCATGGGCAGAGAATCACGTTCCTTCATGAAAACATATCCCCAGTCTTGAGGCAGGGCTTGGCTCGGGGTCACATAAGACTCATCCACATTTCATATCAGGTTTCCTCTTCTTTCTTCACCAACCAGTCTTGAAATATGTCACTTCCTCGCCAGCAGACAAACACAAACCACAAATACATGCCAAGTGGCTGTACCTATGCTGGGAAATAAAATGGGCCAGTGAACAGTTAAAGGAGGAGCACTGCAAAGCACATCCCATGTCCCTCTGGCTGAGCTCTCTCTCTCCAAAGCAGGAGGGCAACAATCCAAACCAAGAGCACCCCTGGCCCAGCTGCTTTTCCCCAAACGTGGGCAACAGCTGGGAAAATGCTAGGTGATCCCAGCCAAAGCCATGCCATGCCATGTAATCACTAATAGGAGCTGTCACACACCGCTGCCTGTGTCCTGGCACTGGTGAGATCCTACAACACTCCCCAGCTGGGACATTGCCCAGGATCTGGAAGATAATCAGTAAATGTCTTGTCTGTGAATGACTCCTGTGAGATTTTAGGAAAACTACAGAGGCTTTCTAAATCCCAGTTGATCCATAAAATGGGGATAATAAACCCCACTGTATGCCTGAGCTGTGGAGGGAGGACAGAGCACTTTCCAGCTCAAAAGTAATGGGAAAGTATGACAGCACCCTGGCTGGACAAGTGGGCTTAACCCATTGTGTTTGATAATTTTCATTTGAACTGAGAGCAAACACTCATTTAAGTGAGTAATTCATAATCAGAACAGAACTTTGGCCATTGCTTTAAATTACAAATTAAGCCATTCATCTGCACTGGAAGCAGGCATCTTTAAGATAAACAGGAATGTATACCTTTGAAATATAAAAATGTTTTGCCATATTCTGAAAAAAAAAGTGTTTTGCATTTTGTTTCTTATTGGTATACATATTTTTTTTCTTCTTTCATTTGCAAGAGTGAAAGATGATTATTCATTCTATTTTTATGACCTACTTATTGCTGCTATCAGGAATGATATCATTAAATGAACTTCAGTAAAAACAGACACAACTTTCTTATACTGAAGAATCTAATAAATGGGATGGGAAAAAAATCAAGAAGTTCTTTTATTCAGTGCTGTGGATTTAAAGGTTTTCCGATCTCTCAGTTGTCCAGAATTGGACAATTCTGGGTGACAGACCTGTAGCTGGGAAGAGACAAACCAAAATGCACGGGATGAAACAGAAGCGTAGAGGAAGAAAAAGAGGGAAGGAGAGAAAGAAGGAAGGAGGGAAAGCAGGCAAGAAGAAGGAACCACCTGGGCTGGTGCTCACTTGTGCACCCACCTTCCTCTCCAGCATTTACAAGCCAGCAGCTCCGCTGGATGCAAAGCACCCCTGATTTTCAAACTTCAGTGCAGAAGATCCCCCAAATTTTGTAGTCCATATGTAGAGCTACTTAGAGATATATGTTTGGAACACATAGTTTAGCTACAGTTCTTCCAACCTACCTGGCCTTCCCCTTGTACGTTAGATTTCCATTTGGAACCTGAAAGGAATATACCACCAGGGGCTGTGTTTCTACCTTCAGGGAAGATCTGAGTGCAAGAGATGTCTGGTGGAAAGCTCTCATTTTCTGAGGAGGTCCCCGGCCCCATCAGGGCTTTACCACTGAGTAGCATACATTAGATATGTGTAGGCTCTCCATTGAAACTTGTGCACAAGACTGTTTTGTGACAAACCTTCTGAGCAGCATTGAGACTTTTGCAAAGGCTGGTGCGTGGAAGACTTTCAAATTCATATTCTTCATGGGTGTGGGAAACCATAAATGCAAAGCTACATCCTCTGCTGCCACGGGTCCACAAAACTGCAGAGATGCTGGTAGAGGGAGAATGAATGCTTGACACCGGGTGAGGGTCAGCTGCAAAATGCCTGTTTTTCCATGTGGAAGGGTTAGCTGGAGAGATGGTTAAAGAGCAGTATTCCGTGACGTCGGTGGTGTTTATGATATGCCCTTTAATTACCCTTACCAGTAAATCAGTGTGTGCACTTTAGTACCACCAGGTAAGTAGGGCATACTTCAAGGAAAATAATAGCTCTGCTGATTAGCTAATGAATATGCTATCAGAGAACTCAAGGAGCCTGTCCAGTATTGCTCACTTTAAATAATAATGCTAATTAAAAACATACTGCGTGCCTCAAATCCGCTGCTTAACTTTTCAAATGATGAAATTCTCACATTCACTCTTTCAATTATCTGCTCTGTATTTATTGATAAAAGGATGCTGTCCTGTTGTCTGGCTGCATGGTTAATTCATAGAAGCAGAACAGTACACAGAGAACAGAGGAGTGAATCTAATCTTATCTGTGGCTGGAAAATGAACCTCCCTTTTCCCCAGGGCCAGGGAAGCCCTCTCTGGATGCACACTGTCCAAGTTTGCTGGCTGAGACACAGCCTTGCTGCTCACGTGTCAGGGGCCACCCTGCAGCTGAGGGTGACTGTTGGGGAGGATGAAGCCAAATTCTACAGGTGACACCCCAGAAAAAGTGTTGGTGGCTTCCCCTTTCCCCCACTCACCTGCTGATGAGGCTGAAGCCGGCGTGGCTAATGGGCTTAGGCGATTTAGAGAGCTCAGATGTCCCTGCTGTCTCTCAGCAGTGCTTCTAACTTGTCTGCTAACAGAGCCTCTCTGCTTAGAGGGGTTTTACCTAAATGACCCATTTAATCTGGGCTACATTTCCTCTGCACATTCCCAAACTCACATGGACTTTATGGGCCAGGACATGCCCTTCTGGAGGGCTCTGTTTTGGGGTCGGTTGTCCTCAGGTCAGCATGTAGTCGCAATGCCTGTGGGTGTCTCCAAGCACTCTCTGATGCAAGCAGGGCAACAGCAGACTGTGCCAAAATCACTGCGACAAAACAGTTTGGGAAATTGTAAATCTCTCTTCTTATTCCAATAAGAAGTTTGCTATCAGAAAATCTACAATGGAAAATGTAACCAAAAATTCATTTTCTCAACCAGAGAGGCTCTGCAAAATGTTTGTGTTCCTGTCAAAGAAGCCTGGCTGTAATGAAACTGAATTTTTTTGAAAACCAGATAGTTTTAACTCATCAATTTAGAACAGCAATTTAAGTATCTTCCAAAGTTTCTGTTGAAAAGACTTGCTCTTCTGAGCACACTAAGGTTCTGGTTCATCCTGCTTTTCTCTTGTGCTGCAGTTCTCCTTAATGCTGAGTCTTCTTTCTGTACCTGAAAAGGCATATTCCTACTGCCTTCCACTGCCATGCCTTTTATCAGTGGAGCTCCACCTGACCCTTACTACCTCACCTCCCTCCCACCCACTCATGCTGATTAGGTAGGACATGCTTTTTTTTTTTTTTTTTTTTTTTTTTTTTTAACCACAGGGAGTATATAGTCTCCTTTCAAAACATTTTTGCTCAAAACTGAATCTCTGGGCCTGAAGTGCAAGCTGTCTCAGAAGCAAACCTAGGGCTGGGAGGGATATGGAAGATCTCAGTGTAAATCTGTGGGAATAGAGAGGCAAGGGAAAGATTTCTCAGAACCGTGTACGGCTGAAGCCTCAGAGTTAACACGCCACTCCCACAGGTTTCCCCATCAGTGGAGCACATTGAAACACAAGTGAAGCATCCTGGCCACCTTTTAGGAATAGGAAAAGTAGAGTGTAACCAATGTCACGGTGTCTCTGTACATAAGTGGTGTGAAATATGAGTTTCTTTCAGGTTTTCCCTGAGTTTTTTTATATGTGGCTCATTTCAGAAGTCTAATCTTTGCTTTAGATAAGAAAGTGCTTTGCAGTGTGAGAGATTTGATCCTGTTGCCCAATGCTGAAGCAAGTGCTCCAGCTTGTATCCCTAGCTACCTGCACAAGGGAAAACTGCCTGCAGTGGGATCAGGACTGGTTTATACTGGAGAAGGGGAACAGCACATAGCTGTCAGTGCCTATCCCTGTCTTCCCTGATGAGCTCTGACACAGAGAAATTTTAAGACATCAGCATCTTGTTTACAAAGCCCAAATCTGCTGCAATCTGTGTTTGAAGTGCCTTACTTCTGCTGAAAACTGATCATGGAGACTTAGAAAGAGAAGTTGTTTTCCCTGAATTTCCTGCTTATACAAAGCTTTCATTTAGTCTCTTTAGAAACTTTATCACTACCCAGAGCAAAGCATAAGACTGGGTAACAAAGTGAGACCTCTAACTTTAAAGACTTCACTGGCCTCCTTCTGCCTAGGGCACATCTAATCCTATCAAATATTTTTTGAGAAGTTGTCTTTTAGTTTTCTTGGAGTCCCTGAAGTGTACAGAATAAAATTATTCCATGCCTATTATGAATGTAGCCACATTTTTTTAAAAATCTCAAAGGTATCACTTGGTGCTTTCAAATAAGAATAAACATTTTATTAGTCAAACTTTTGAGAAACCTTTTTCTTTTTTTTTTTTTTTTCCCCTTTGGTTAAAATAGTAATGCTATTTTTCAGTCTCTAGGCTCTTGTCTTGATCTGGAAAGAAAAAAAGACATATCAAAGTCACAGGAAACTACAGAACATCACCTCACCATAAGGAAGGGACTATTGCTTCTTTAGGACCCCGTTCCAGGCTGAAAGGTTTCTAATAGTTTAAAATTAAATTGAATCAAATGAGTCTTGTGACATGCTTCATTAACTCTGTGAAGAACAGATCTTTATATCTTGTCCAAGTCATGGAAAGACCCAGGCATAATGTGCTCAATGTTGGGACAGGTGGGTTTCCCCAGATATCACAGGCATCACTTTTCACCTCTGTCACGGATCTAGAGGGGGCTCATCAGCCCCACTATCCCATTTTTAATAAACTTCTATTCAGGTAAAATGGGACAATTACAGGCAAGTGTGGATCATGACAGAAAAAGACATCGAGTAAAATATCTAATTTTAATGAAATGAAGACACACACACACACACACACACACACACAGATAGAAGATGGGAATCCACAGCTTGCCAGAGGTCCTTGCAGGCTCAGAGAAGGCCAGTTTCAGGTTCTTGTTCCTCATGCACCTTGGGTCACTGTGACCAGAGGCTGCCCATGAGCAGCTCCTCATGGTGCTGCAGTTGAGGCAGGGCAGATCTCCCCTCCACCTTCCCCCTCCCTTCCCCAGAGCCCTGGCCAAACACGCACATCCACGTGCCAAGCTTGTGCAAATCCCCTTCAGAGTGGGAACTCTCACCAGGATCTGCCTGCATGGCTTGGGCTCCTCTCTGCTACAAGGGGATCAGACACATGGCAGAGCTCATCCCCTCCCTCTCGTGCCACAAGTCTGGGTAAGCAAGGCACGGAAAGCAGCACTATTCCAAGTGTTATTTACTCCCATGAGAAGAGCAAGTAGGATTTGGGTTCCAGTTGGGGTTCAGTGCACTAACTAAACCTCCCATTGCACTCTTTTTTTTTTTTTTTTTAATTTGCCACATTTATGAGGTGACCCACACACCTTTGTTCTTTCTTCAGGCTGTGATCTTCACAGCATCAAAAGGCCACAGACTAAATACCTGCAGACTGCTGCTTTCAGAGAAGGTTTCCTTCCTGCTTCTTCAAGAGCAGGGGCTGCTCAGCAACCCCTGTCTCTGTGCCGTGCCGTGCTGTGCCGTGCTGTGCTGTACTGTAAGAGGGGACAGATTTTCAAGTTTTGTTTGTTCAACTTTGAATTTTTTCTTCTATGGCGTTCAGGATGTATTTAGCAGGAAACAGTAAAGATGTGGGGCAGTTTTGGAGAGGAAGTAGGACTTTTTAGATATGCAAAAAATAATTACTTGTGCTGAAACTGGGTCAAAACACCACAGTGTTTACCACGGGTCTCAGGAAGAGTGCCATGGGTTTTTTAATAACAACAAAAATTCAAGATCTCAGCATTGGGTCTCATCCCAAAAAGCAATATGGTTTCGGACCAAATGGAAACTAATCCAGCCTATAAATCATGATGCAGCAGATGCAACATGCTCAGTCCTGAACCCAGTCGCTTTTGGTCAGCTAAAGCTGATCTTCCAGACAGCTTTGTTGCAAAGGCAACAAGAGACTGAGCACTCGTCTTCTTCCCTTGCTATTTCTCCCATCATTAATTATGTTCATTGTTTCAGCTGAAGTTAAATTATCTTTTTAATTAATCCATCTTCACCTTCTAGCCACTAGATCCTGTTATGTCTTTCTCTGAAAGGTCAAAGGCCTCTTAGCACCTATCATTTTTTCTCCACAGAGACTTACCACACCCTTAGTCACGTTTTAGTCTTCCTTTAGATACTCTAAGCAGACTGTGGTCTTTAAATTTATCAAGACCAGATATTTTCCTCAGTTCGTAAATCGTTTTATGGATTCTTTTCCCTACCTTTGCCAATTTTTAAACACCTTTTTCAAATGTGGATGCCAGGTCTGGATACAGCATTCCAAAGTAAAATTGCCTCGTTACTCCTACTCACTGTTTTCCTGGTTATTTGTTCAAGGAGTACATCAGCACTTTTGGCTACAACATTGGCAACTCTCATTTGATTGCACGTCCACCCAGGCACCTAAATTTACAGATCAAAGGTTGGACTTGATGATCCTGAAGGTCTTCTCCAACCTAAACGATTCTGTGATTCTGTGAAATTCTACTCCCCTCTCCTAGGTATGAGACCAGCTTCCATCAGATAGCTTTGAGGAAATATTAAGAAGTGTTTCCAAAACACGTTACAAATATGTAGTGAAGGCCTCAAGCCTTTTGCAACATATGGAGCAGAAGGCACATGAAAATGCTCCTCAAGCCTTCAGTTTTCCTTCTCATTGGCCCACTGCAACAACCCTTGCCCTACATTTTATTACTGAATTCCGTGTGTTTGACAAAACCCTGGAATGTCCAGTGTATACAGATTTAGGAACTGGGATCTGTGAGGAATGAAGTTCATGACAGCTGGATAAAGGAAGATCTGGAGCTGTGATCGCACAGGAAGAGTTGAAGCCCATTTTGGGTTTCTGCAGCCTGTGCTCAACTAAGGCTCACAACAGCAAGGACAGGATGTCACTCCAAAATCCCTTCTTCTCTTCGAAAGGAGCTGAAGTTGTATTATTTTTGTGCAGGAACAGACTAAATTGCCCAAGTTCTATACGGCAAATGTCACAGAGCTGACATATGGCTTTGTCTAGCTCTGGAGCAGGAAAACAAAAGATCAGCTACTTTGGCTCCTCACTTCACACCCAGGTTTTTGCCCTCTGCTCATTCACAGGAAACAAAGCCTGCCTGCAGTCCTGGAAACAGCCAGGCACTCCTCATTCCCTTTGGGCAGCCTGTCCAAGGCTGGTTCTCTTTGCCTGGGCTGGTTCTCTGGGTCACCAACCCAAGCCTGGCAGCTGTTGCACCCACTCATAGCACACCAGCACACACTCCCACAGCCAAGCTGAAAAATACCACTCTGAGCCACAGTAGGGACCTAATCTAATTTCAGGCACTTTGAACTGAAGAAAATATGATTATGGTTGAGGGTGTCAGGAATACTACTAAAACAGGATCTAGGACCTAGGGACGATTGGAGACCAGGGTAACACACATGGACAGGAGCAGTCTGATCTTGCGGGGCCACTCGAGCAAATTTGAGCCTTCTAATATTGCCTGATGGGGGACCCTGAAGCAGATGCCCTGGGATGTTTGGTATTTAATTTTTACTCTTTCCAGAGAAAAGGTGCTGACACGACAAGTGGTCATATGCCTTTTCCCCCCACCTCCAAATGTCAACTTTGAAGCTTCATTCTGGTGCTAGAAAGAGGCTCTGGGGTCAACCTGGCTTGTTCAGCCTTACTAGTAACCAAAACTCATGGTCCAACCCTTTCTTTGCTCTTTCACAGCCCAGCCCAGGCCTGTCACTGCAGAGAAATGGTGATAAGTGAGGAAAGCTTTTGGCCAGGCCATCCATCGGGAGCAGTGAAATCAGCAATATAAGAGTCAGAGCAAAGTCCAGCTCACACACTCAGAGTTGTGCTAGCTCAGCAGGACTAAAATGCAAAATAATTATTTTTAAAAAAGAGAAACCTTTATTTTGTCTAGGACTAGCAGACTGAGCAATTAATACATTTGGAGAGCAGTTTTGGTAAGTATGGAGATACGTTCTCACAGTCGAACCTGGCTTTGAGGTCCTCAGCACCTCTTCAGTAAGGCAACATAGTGCTGTACCCCCTTTGACTCTTACAGGGGGTTGAAAACCTGACAGCCCTGCTTATGGTCCAAGGAGGCAAAGCATTCTTTTTTTTTTTTTTTTTTTTTTTTTTTTTTTTTTTTTTTTTTTTTTTTTTCTGATGAGAAATAATTGGAAACACCTTCCCTATGAAATATTGGGGGTTTCTAGGTTTTGGGTTTTTTCTCCCGGTATCACCTTAAAGAGCATTTTAATCCTCAGATCCAAGAGGAAGGTTTCCACATATGGCATCTTTATATGCCCCTGCAAAACATATTATCTGCAGGAACCACCCTAATTAGGATAGACCCTGGGCTAAGGTGGTGCTGAGAAGGGAGCCAGACCTCCTAGGAGCCCTCTTAACCAGGTGCCACAGGGTTTCAAAGCAACATGGCCTTCCACAGGCTGCCAGCAAGAGCATCAGCAACCAGGTGACACGTTCTGCTGGGTCAGCAGCCTGAAACTGGAACACGCTGGTCTGAAGCTCCTGTTTTATGGTGGCTCTGAGCGATGCAGCTCTGACACACCCAGCAGGTATGAGTTATGTGCTAAGCTGTTCAGAAGGGGCACCCCAAACATCACCCCGGCAAGAAAAATGGAAAAGGAAAAGGGAAGCAAGAAAGGATGCTGACCCTAGCTATGGCTGAACACTCTGCAACACCAGCAAGCAACAGCTTTTTTATCCATTTAAGTGACAACACTTGTAAAATCACAAATAAGGCCATCTTAGCCGGTAGATGCTTCAAGAGGAAAGATGTCCACCCTCTTGTCCGCACCTTTTGTTTTTTAAGCCCAGTGTTTCTCTGCATGGCTCAGTTTGCACTTAGATGGATATTTATTTTTGTAAATCACAAGATCCAAGCTCACATGGCCCCAGGGCTAGCAGAGCTGGGGTACCTGGCTACATTAACCCGCAGGCATCCAGGACGTGAGGTTGCCCAGCACTGAGCATGGCATGACAACCCCTCCAAGACGGGAGAGTGATCCCCACTCCTGGCTGGCCCCAGCAATCCAAATCCCAGGGAAGGCTCAGCCTGATCCCTTTTTGCTAGGATCAGTTCTCCTCCTGGGGCTGTGCTGTAGCATTCATCCCACAGTCCTCACAACCTCCGGCATAAGGAGGCGGCCTCAGCTGTCAGGTTTGGAAAACCAAGAGACAGATTCTTGGCTGGTGCAAGTCAGCATAGCTTCACTGGAGGCCAAGGAGCTACCCCAATTCACCCCAAAAGTAGGCCTGGCACACAGAGACAGAGACACACTGCAGCCACTCCGTGGGTTTGGAGGCTGGGCATCCTGGCTTCCCAGTCCAACAGCACTGCTGACATAGCTGGAAATCACACCTGGCAATAAGTCTGGCTCCAATGAACTGAGAATTTAAAAGAACCAGTCCTCAGAGCCAGCAAAATGTTCTCCACTTCCCTTAGTAGCTAAAATTCACTGTCTTCTCTTTTCAGCAGCAGTGCCTTCAGTTTTTGCTCTTCACCTCCTGGCCACAGGAGGATGCAGGGACTCAGAGCCCCTGACACTCAGCAGTGGGTAACATCCTGATATTTGCCTACTCAGGGAACCTGGGTGACACCCTTTATCTATGGTGTGATGGGCAAGCAAAGCTGTGATAATCCTCACAGGACATGGGCTCAGCTCCCCAGACTTTCACCACAAAAACCTCACGTGTGCCCATGAGGAGCCTGTGTTGGTAGGTAGAAGCCCTAGTTTTACAGATCATCAGAAGGTGTAGTGAAGAGAGTTGCAGAAAAAGCACACAGTGCAGACTTAGGTAGGCAGAGCAGACACTTCAGGTGGAGACCTTCCTTGCAGCCATCAGAGGTGCCACCTGTACCAGATACATTTCCGTAGCTTTTAATGTAGCTTAACAATTGTGTTGGAGACAAAGGAAAAGGCACGCTGTACAGAAAAAAAAAAAAAAAAATCCTAAAATGATACCCTTTTATTTGTAAAGCTCTGATGAAACAACTTTCCAAATGACATCCCACTTAAAAACCAATGAAAACCAACCTAACTATGCATCAGTCACACTATACAGATTGCATCCTACATTTTCAAGATGCCTAGATATCTTCTGTAGTATTTACATATGTAGCAGTTAGGTAGTAAAGTTTCATTGCAATTTGTTTCTTTCCACCTCACACTTATTCAATGGCAAAAAAAAACCCCTTGGGGATGCATTTGCATTTTTGTACAACACTTCCGAGCAGATGGCTAGGGCAATTTTCCTGAGAGAAGGCTTGTTCTTTGAAACTCTTGCTCTAACAACTGGAAATACAGAAAGTGGATGCATTTTTGTTGCGCTAAAAAGCCTAAGGATGCCTAGTTAAGTTTTTCTTTTAAATTATTTACGTACCATTAAGTTAAAATGTTTACATTCATTCATTCGTATAAAAACCGTTGTTAAATCTTATGCAAATGATTTAACACTGATTGCTGCAACGCAAATTGCACTTCTTTAAAAAAATTATTGTATATATGGAAGAAAAATATCTGATTGCTACCCTGTTTACAAGTTTTGACTGACTCTATACAGTTCAGCCAGGAAATATGGACTTTCATAAATCTCAGTCACAGTGTACTTCGAAAGTTATATCGCAGTCTTGAAAAGTGAGTAAATATTTTAAACCAAAAAACACCAATCCCAAAATCTCCTTAACCAGCTGGACCTTGTGGGACTTGTACCAAACGTTTCTTCCAGGGACATAACTGGGCTCTGAAGAGCAGAGCAAGGCACGCTGAAGATGGAGAGCACAGGAAGAGAGGTCTGACGGGGTCTGTCTGAAGACATCAAATGTTCGGAGCGAGAAGTCTGCGTCAAATCAAGCTGTAAGCACTTCTGACACTCACTAAAAAGTTTCTCACTATCTCTGGTAATTAAAGTCTTTGCTACTCCCTCCCTGGCACTGACAACTTCCACCAAATTCTTAGGGGAAAAGGCGATGGGAGAGTGACAACAACTATACAATCAGAAAGGCAGCGCTGCTAGGTAAGTCGAGGGTGTATTTCTGGAATCTATCAATAGGTGTGGGTTTATCTCTTCTTTTTGGGTGCTGTTTTTTCCTCTTTTTTTTTTTTTTTTTGTTTTGTTTTTTTTTGTTTTTTTGGGGGGAGTTTTTAGGGGGTTTTTTGAGAGTGTAAGGCTGCATTAGCTATCCCCGGTGGTCATTTGCTTTCCCTACATTTTTCTTGCATAGATGAGGAACTGGATGCTTCAGCAAAGCCTCTTTCGGAAGTAGAAAAACACCTCTGCCACCAAGGCTCAAAAACTGTTTCAGAGGAATGGTCTTTGCCAGCACTCTCGCTGCCGCTGCCACCGCTCCACAGAGGAAACCGTGCGCAGATGTCTGGGGGCTGCCAGGATCCAGCTTCCCTCGCAGCAGGTCACGCCAGAGCCAGGGCACACCAGGGATCCTGTCTCACGGATGCTGTCACTTCGGCCGTGGAGCTCAGGCTGACTCCTGTGTACAGCCCATCTTGACCTGAATACTTAAGGCTGCTGCTTTCGGGACTGGTGCTCTCTCCTGGGCCAGGCATCACCGACGAGCTCGCCTGCAGGGAGAGGGAGAGCAAAGAGAGATCATCGAGCGGCTGAGCTTTGCACACGCTGGGGTGTGAGTGAGAGCGCAGCGGGCCTGAAGCACAGCCATCATCACGGGATTTCTGCTCAAAACCAGGGTTTGCGCTCTGCTTGCCCCTGTGCCTTGAAACCCTGAAACAGAAAAATGTCTCAGCGTGAGCCCAGTTGCTCAGCCCTGCTGCTGGAGTGATGTCTGTGTTTGAAGAGGAGGAAACGAAACGTTGTGATGTGCGGAAGGCTTGGAAATCAGCTCATGGTGAAGGAAATGTGTGAGTGTCCCACTGCCCCCTACTGAAGAGACACAGGTGCCAACACCAAAAATGTGATCTGAAAGTGGTGGCAGCTCTCATTTTTCCCCCCATGGGAGGAGCCTGATGCATCCCAATTCTCCAGGAGCAGATATGGAGCATCTCCTGGAAAGCAGTTTTCTTTGGGCTCTTCAGCCCTTGAAATGCTTAAAATCATTCCCGACCCTTCAAAACGCCGGCTGAAACCACTTTATCCCTGTAGGTCTGGCCACTAAAGGAGGTGCTCTTTTAATCTCCAGTGGAGAGACACTATGCCTTTGAAGCAGGAGCATTTTTGTTCTGCTGCCTGCATAAGACAACATGCAGGGGAGCCCTGGTAGGCACAGAGATGAACCTCTGAACCACACTGGAACCAGTCCATTTATTTTAGCAGAGAAATGGAGAGTTAAAGAGGGAAAAGAACAATCATTTTTTCCATGAGGCTGAGCAGATCCGCTAAAGAGGAAAAATTCACAGTACCAGACAGAGAAGGGGCAACATTTTCACCTGATAAAGGAAATGTTTAAGAGCTGACTTCATGCAAAATTAACTCTTGGATATGTCAACTTTAAAACCTTAATTTACTTGTTAATGGATAGTCTTCGGATGAAATTCCTTAAAAAGAAAAAAAAAAAAAAAAGGCTATCCTAAACTGTGATTGCAGGAGCTTCCTGCCTGCTGTTTAAGTACGAAGTATACACATTTAATCATTTTACAAGAGTAGAGCTCTTGGCTTTCCTGGAGCTGTGCCAAGCTAGCAGTCCTGACACAGGAAAAGCAAGGCTTCATTTATTCAAAGGTAATTTCCAAATGGCGTGATGCAGGGCTCTTGTTGCCGTGCACAACCCAGAGAAAACCTCACCTTCTGAAAGAGATACTGCTAGCAGTCATTTTTGTCTGAAATAACCTGGGCTCCAATATTTTCTTAACCTTTTATTAAAATGGTTGACTGCCACTACTCTTCCACCTGGTCATCAACCAGGTCAGTCACTACCCAGAAATGCAGAGAAGGAAGGAAAAAACCCAAAACCTATCTGTCCCTCAAAACCAGCTGAAACAGCTCTAAACCTAAGAAACAAGTTTTATCGGTCCCTTGAACATACAGTTGCCAATGAGTGACAATGAATCTCTGCATCCTCTTTTCCAGTAACTGTGCAAGGAGAATTCAGTGAGGCAGGTTCCATGCTAACCTGTACAGTCCTGATCTTGCATCAGCCTAGCTTTTCAAAGCCTTCCTTTTATTTCTAATACCTCAAACAGATTTCTGTCAGCACAAAAGACATAATTTTTAACAGCTTCAGTCTCCCCACAGTGGAAGAAAGGTTTAAATTACTGTTGAGCAGTGTTTGCTCAACCTGAGCTAAAAATACTAGGAGCTGCTTTGAAAGGTTCCCATTTGCCCATATTTGCCACTGCCGTTCTGGTAGGCAAATATCTTATCAGTACCTGTTTTTTCCGGGCTTGGAAAGTGTAATTCACCTTTTCCTGATTCAGCCCTACAAAGGTGGGGTGCAGGGACCCACAGTTTCCATATGAGGCTATCAGGTACTCCTCCCTCGGGCACCCCAGAAGGGAGGACATGGAGGCATGTCCTGCCCATCCCTGCCTGTCCAAGGCTGGATTCCAGCTCTGTTGAGCCAGGATGGGCAGGACCTGGGCAGGACTGCCGGGCCTGGAAACCCCACCCCGGCAATGTCATGACAAATCCAGGCAGCTTGGGCAGCTCCCAAAGTGAGACATGGAAAACAAACTCTAGCTCATGAAAAGGACATGACGGAATCACAGTTCTGTTCCTGTGCCTCCCTACCTTTGCTCTTACTTTTCCAGCTTTAAGGGACAAAAGATGACAGAAGTTGCACTTAGTTATTAGAGGATTTTTTTCAGCTGAAATAAATAAGCTGAACAATGCTGATGAAGTCAACGGGGTCTAATTCACAGCTACTGACTCTATCTGTAAAAAGGTAATGCCTTTATCTTTATTTTTATTGGTGAAATCTGATAGATAATCACCTGACGGTCATTTCAGAGGAAAAAATGAATGAAGCTTTCTGGTAAGAGCCTGCCTCCCAAACAAACAGGGAGGTTGTGTTTGTATCTGCAAAGGTTCTTCTTTTTACCCAAACCAGGAGGAGCTGGTCACGAATCAGCCCCCAGGCAGGTTGTCTGCATCAGAGGTGGCCTTTCTGTAGAGGACCTGCCCACCACACACAGAGGAAGACTCTGCCAGAGCCACAGAGACAACAAGATTGCACCCAAACCTGCCACCAGCACCTTAGAGGCGAATGTACCCCCACTAAGGCTGCTCCAGATCAAAACCAGGCTGCTCAGGCTGCACTGGCCAGCACCCAGGGAACAGCAGCAGCAGCTCTGGCTGAAAGACTCCTGCTTTCTTCCACCCACTCCTTCCTGCACTATCTGCCCCCCACAGAGAGCAGGGAGAGGGGATGGACACTTTCCCCTCTGGCCTTCCCCACACCTCCGCAGCCAAGAGGGAAATGCGCTGGGCAAGGACAGCTGGAGGGGGTGGCAGAGGGCCTTGATCTAGACCTTTGGTCCATCAGATAGACCTTTGCTCCATCCACTTAACGCGTTCAAAATGCTTCGTGAATTTTGGACGTTACACCAAGTCAGCAATAAGCTGAGTCTCAGCTGAGACGCTCTTCCTCCTCAGCCTAGTTTACTTTTGCAACACATAAATGATATCTACAGTTAAAATACACTTGCAAAGAGTTCTTTCACATGTGAAGTGTTGTGGCAAACTGGTGGGGTCCTTAATTTTCCAGCTTCAGCCTCCCTGCAACAACTTCCATCCCCACAAAGAGCACGTTTTCCCAACACCGTCACTCGCTGGAATCTGAAGAGCAAGTCTTGGCACTGCAAAATTACAGCTTTTTTTACTGATGTAACGACCCTTTTTTCTTGCTAGTCCAATTGATCCTTTTGTTTATACAGCAGACGTGTAAGTTTACGTGTCTTCTAATCTCTCCTTTGTATTATAGCAACATAAATCTGTGGTTAATACTTCATTAATTTCCTAAGGGAGGCAACTTCCAGCATGGCTTGGAAAACTGATGACCCAGTGCTATCAAGGGCTCTATGAGTAACTGGCTTTATTGCTTTGGCAATAAAACAAAACCAAGCAAAAGGTATGCGTCCATATGAATGTAGAATTTTGGGATAGAAGCAAAAATACTTTCTTTTCTCCCCACTGAAACGAAAAAGCTGGATTGCTTCCTTCTGTTTGATATAAAAATGAAATGCTCTCTTTTGGATACAGATACACAGAGCAAAGAAAATTATTCAGTGTAAAAGAAAAAGATGCAGGGTATGAAACTGAGTGGGAAGAAGAAAGTAGCATCCCATTTTGTCCAGGAGTGAGGACTGATGCAGAAGAGGTAGGAGGTCGAGAAAGATTTAAACTAGAGTCTAGAGTGTCAGATCTCCCAGCATACTGCTCTGTCTGCCACGCTCTTTGGTATTTGGGGTTGCCATGTTCCTCATGCCTCCTGTTGATCTTATTCCATCTCGTTTAGATAAATATTTACTCATACCAGGACTGAGGCACCGTGTTCCCATTTTCCAGGTGAAAGTCCTACCAACCATGCTGGTGAGCCTTTCTCATGGAAACACTGTCCCAACACCAACAAAACTGTTCCATACAACTGGAATATTATCATCAGATAATCTGAAGGACCCCTGGAGGTTCAACTTCCCAGTTACCCAGGTGGTTAGCATACTGTTTTAAGTGGTTGAATCTCCAGTCCATCCAGACTCTGGGATATACTCTATGGAGGCTGATTTCCCCATAGCCAGCATGAATGTCCTACCAATTTACTGCCTAAACAGGAGCAAGCAAAACCACCTCTAACCAGCTCACAAATCTTCTTCTGACAGGTAAAAAAAAAAAAAAACAAAAGGCAGGAGAAGCCATTCATCTAATCAGTTCATCATTTGTCCAGCATTCGGGAGACAGTTTAAACTGCATTTTCCTGCGAGCTCAACGACATGCCGAGGCCATCTCAGTCAGCTCTCTCATTTCCCACCCTACAAAACTGAAGACCCAGTCCTGAACCTCTTCTCAAGGTAAACCTCCAAGAGAGGTAAGCACTAGTTTTACCTCCTAAGTTTTTCTGTGGTGTGAGGTTATGGTACTGAGAAAACTGCAAACCAGAGGCAAAAGACACAGGAGAGTCTTCCAAAAGAAGAGTTCCCCTGGTGCTGCTGAGTTTTTCCTGACATGAGTTGTGCCTCAAGGAGCCTCCATGTCCTGCCATAAAAAGTAGATTTTACAGCAGGTTTCATACTGCCTTTATCCTAATAAGGAAATGAAGTCCTTCTGGTTATCACACTTGTTTGGAGCCCCTGCATGGAAACGGATGGGTTTGCACTGCAGACCATGTCCTTCTTTTAGCAATTTATTCGGTGGAGCTTTTCCCTGTACAATTTCAGCAGCATCAAAGGGAGAGCAGGTATAGATGCAGGATGTCTGAAACCTTCAAATTTTCTTTTTATGGGGACGTAAGGCAACTTCATATATCATGCAGCTGGACCCTTTCCATATTAGTAACACAGGACACCCAGTACTTATACTGCTTAGGAAAACAGAAATAGGCCTCAATCCTAGATCCAGATGTGAGTTTGGCAAATAGCCCCTTTACAATGGGACAACGAAATACCTCCGATCCAAACACTTCTACATTTTGGGATGTTTGAAATCAACTTTGCCCCCACAGCAATTCATTAATCGTATCTCTTATATGTTTAAACTTCAGCTAGGGCGTAAAATCAACATTTAAGGTTCTTGCTAATTTGCCTCAGAATTGGCATCATATAAGATTCCCTTCATGAAATGGATAGTCTCAAAGACATTGCCAAGAGTAATTGCTGGACTCCTCTTTTTCTGCCCTCCCTCCTTTATTTTACTTTAAAGAGATAAAGAAAGGTAGGGCAAAAAGTGAATGTTACTGACACAAATGAATTCTGCTGAATTTCATTTCCATTAGATTTCTACATAACTGGAAACTTTTTTGGCAGCCTCCCACGAAAGGCATAATAAATTGCTTTTGTACCAGTAGAGGAATTTGTTTTCTCTGTTTCATTTAGCAACAACATTGCTGTGAATTTCACACAAGTTTCTAAAACGTCATCATATTTCTCTGCCTAATGTCAATTTGGCATTTTCCCCCTCTTCACAGAATAAAGGCTAAAGAAGCAAAAACAGGGGAAAACAAAAACAAGTTGCCATGCCCGTTGTGTAACGCAGGGGGAACAAGCCAGGTTTGCTATTCAAGCAGGTGCCTGTTTTGCAGCAACATCACCAGCACCGCTGTCAGGAATCAACATTGGTGTTGTTAAAGTGACCAAAGATTATAAAGCCTGGATTCATCCATCTCCTGTCATGAGCCAGAGAAGCTTATTCTCCTTATGCAAAGCTAATGCCTACTCTAGAAATAATTAAAAATATTTGATCTATCAGTGGATCAACTCAAAAGGAAAAAGAAAAAATAATCAAGGAAAACAGAAATCTAGTAGAGCATCTTCTCTTCAACATATGATGAGGTTACAGGCTGCCTTGCTCTCAAACGCTGACATCACTCACAACAGCTTAAACGGGCTTTATGAGTGCTCAGTCCCTTCCATAGGATTTAGACCCTTTAGAAATTATTTTGCAACCTTTGCGTGTAGTGATCATATTCCCAAATTATGTCTGGGACAACGGGAGCCGGTCTTAACCACCACCACCACCACTTTCTGCTTTAAACTTTCACTCTCCCAAGTCCTCATCCCTTTGAAATACAACTGCTTGGGTGAAGCCAGGAGCCTGAGAGAAGGATGTGACCATGCCCACGATGTATCCTGACAACTGCTCCCCTGCAAATCCTCTTTTAATTTACATACATCTGGGACTGGGGCACAGGGCTGGGAGATCAGTAGCCCTTCGCATAATTTGGGGTGGAGTCAGAGAGATGCCCATACGTCTGGATGCCGCTGCAGCTTCCTCTTCAGCGATGTCACAGCCCCTCTCCATCACTTCCTTCAATTGAATTTTTTCACGAGGGGGTATTTGCAAGGGCTTTGCATATGCTGGGCACATCTGATCAAATCATGGTGGGGAAAAGGCTATGCAGATGTAACCATGCTGCCTGCTGGCTATAAGGGGACAGATTTTCCCAGCTGTTGTGCAGGTGTCCTCTCCCAGTCTGATCAGCTGTGGAAAAATCAGGAAGAACTGAAATCTTGTCACTGGGGATGCCATCATGTAACTGAGAGCAGCCTCAGGGTCCCTCCTGGGAGTTGCTCTTAGCTGCTAACAGCTCTCAAGAGTCTTTTGGCCCACAATCCATGCCCCTACACCACTCTCCTCTGGTACCCGCTCATCTCCATCTGGCAAAACCATATTAAAAGTGGTACTACTAAAATTATAACATAAAGATTATTAATAACATAGGGAGAAATGCTGGAGAAAGGAAGGCAGGTTATAGCCAGCCAAGAAGGCAGCAGCACGGTAGAAATGAGATCTCATCTACGTGGCCTCTCCTTCCCCGGGCAGCACACGGCTGTGCTGCCTCAGTCTCTGCTGGGATTGTGCTTCCATTTCCAGCCGTTACATAAATCTCACCACATTGCTCAGATCACAAGCACTGCTTAAGGTAGTGCAAGGAAAATTTAAGGAAAAATTTGCTTTTCCTTTGCAAGTATAAGGGAGAGCCTAAAACAGTGCGTAGTAGCTCACTGGGGAAGTCTGAAACTGCAATGGTTCACTTTTCACTTAGTGTTTCTCTTTTTTTGATGTGATCTGTTTATTTTACTGGATTGACAGAGTTTTCTCATGTCAAAGACAAGCCCTTTTAGTAATATCCTAGTCTCACAGGATCCAAACCCAAAACCCAGTGCCTCTGAAATTGGGTGGCCCTGTCAGTCCACAAACAATCGCATTTGCTAAAAAATGGGTTTTTCCTCCCCTTGTACAATGAAACTTTGTACATCAAAAATTAAACTATTGAAAGAAAATTGGATGTTGGGAACACCAAGACATACTGAAAAATAGCTATTATAAACAATGTCTTCTTTTCATTAATAAAAGACTAAAGAAAGCCACACTAGGAAAGTTTCTCAAAGAAATGATGTGTCAGATTAAAGGATACAGAAGGCTGAGAAGTGAGTGTGGATATGGATAGGTACAGCCAAGGGGTTAGAAATTAATCTACATTAAGCTTCACAACTTTAGCAGTAGTATTTATCACACATGCTGAGTGAAGTAAGGAAGCTTGAGATGTTTGGAGTACATGATGTAAAATAAGGATCAAAACTAAAGCAGGGGATGATCAGCACTCCTGGGTGCTACTCTGGAGCTTGGTGCTGCCAGATGCTGAGCATGTGGCTCCTGAAGAACCCTCTGCAGGCAGAGGGCTGAACCCCCGTGAACTGCAATCAGCAGGGCACTCCAGCCTGGTTTCAGCTGGATTTGGATCAGGGTTTAATTGCACATTTTAGTTTAAAACAAAAGCCCTTATGATTTACTTTGAGCAGCAGGATAACACTTTTCTGGTTTTACCCTTTGGGATAATGCATAAAGACATCTATCTCTATCTCTATCTCTATCTCTATCTCTATCTCTATCTCTATCTCTATCTCTATCTCTATCTCTATCTCTATCTCTATCTCTATCTCTATCTCTATCTGTATGTCTAGATAGATAGATAGATAGATAGATAGATAGCATTGTTTCTTGAGAGGATTAGTTGGGCATGTTTTATTGTCTTTTGTTCAGAAGAAAACCTTTGAAATGAAAGAACCTGAATATTTAAAAACAAAATATCTGCGGTTAAGCTGCGGCTAACAATCATAAAAATTATATAGATCTTAATCAAGAAGGTTTGCAAAGTACTTCAGCTTGTCGTTCTGTTTACAGCTATATGTAATATCCTCTGAAAATCTTGTTCTAGTATCAGCTAACAAAACTGGAAAGTTTGTTTAGATTATTGTTCTGCTAGATAAGATAAAAGCTGTGATAACATTGCCCAGTGATCAGCCTGCCTGCAGATACAGACACTTACCCCCGAGGCTGCAGTCTGTGCGCCGGGAGAAGCTGTTTTGCTACAGTCGTCTGAGTTAGTAGAAGACGTGGATGTCGGAGTCATAGGAACTGCAGTAGTACTGTTACCTGAAAAATTGGGAATTGGTATTAAAAAGAAATATTTTCCAGACAGAGAAGAAAAAAAAAAAAAAAAAACCAAACCCCCAGCCCTAAAACCCCCCAGACAACAGCAAACTATAGCAGCTACGCTTTCTTATATTTTATATTTACCAGAGCATGCCTTTGATTTATTTATATTCTTAGGTTTTCGCTTCCTCGTCTGAATTCCTTCTTTTTTCATAGCAAGAGGCCGAGGAACCTGAAAAAATTAAATTTCCACACCAATCAGAGAGCTGTAAATGTACTCTAACATCAAAACTCAAAATACACTATGTGATACTGCAAATGTCTGTATAGAAAGTAATTTTTTTCTTTGTCACAGTGCTAATTCTAAAAAAAATGTTTGCATTTTATTTGGGCAAAACAATTGTTTAATTCAAGGAGAGTTGTAGCTGAATTAAGAAAGGAGGAAAACTTTTATTTCTCTATGCAAAACTTGATAGTTTTTTCAACCCCTCAATCGATCCACAGGAAAACAGCAGAGAATTAGGGAAAACCAGCATCATTTGGCAATAAGCCATAAGAAATTAAATTGGATGGGGCATATCTGATGCTTGATTTATTGTTCCAGTCAGTTAGGAATTATCTTAAGTGCCTGATTCTGGAAAGAAAGAATGTATATGAGAAAAAAATCATCCTCATCCTGCGGACCAGCTATGCAAACCAGATATCACGAGGAAATGTCTTAGGACAGAAGCCTGAGAGTAGAAGAATTGACTTAGTATTTGTTCCTATAAACAGTTCTGCCCATGATACAGCTTTATGGTATCTAAATTTATGTTTATAGGGGTAAATTTATATTTTAATGTGCTCAAAAATCATCTTTGTGTTCATCACAATGGTAATCACGCTGCAAAAACACTGGCTTAAAATATATTTTAACACCAGTTTGAGCAAAAGCAATTCATGTGTTTTCTCTAGTTATAATATTTAAACCTGTGACATAATTTACATTTTATTGAAGGCTAGATCACATCACAATCATTCCTAATGCCTTTTCTCTTCAAACACTTCATGCTTGACTGTAATGCAATCTACAGGAGTCTCACCCAAAATGCACTCCATCACATTCAGGACAGAGTTTTTACTCTGTTACTACCCAACAAAGGCTGAAATTGCATTTAAAGTTTTTCTGACATAGCTATGGCTTGAATTACACTTGAAGTTTTGCTGGCATAGCTATGTCTGTCCGTGAAAAACTGTCTCATTAAAGGTCTAGGGATTTTTTTCCCCACTAAAGATCTGGTTTAAATCCCAGGGGCAAAAACACCACTGCTGCTCATCCAGAGGTGGTTTCTTTATTTTCTTTATACAAATCCATTGAGAGAGCTACAGTGGCAAACACGACTAGCCAAAAGCAGAACAAGCTGAAGTGGTACGTTTTCTAACGTCACACATTCTTCTGCTGTTCTATGCATTTCGCTCATCGTTTTTGGTTTGTTTTTTTTTTTTTTTTTGAGGACCACCCCTTCCCCAAAGCAGCATCAGAGCTGACAGGGGGTCTCCCTTGGTAAAGCAGCCACTTACCCCGTGGAGCTTCATGTAGAGGCCGCAGGCATTGCAGACGGGCTCGCCCTCGGCGTTCCTGCGCCACAGGGTGGTGGTCGTGGTGTGGCAGTTGGCACAGGACAAGCCCATCCGCCGCGAAGAAGGCTGGAGGCAAGCACAGGCAAACACGGGTATCAACAGGCAGGCGGGCAGGAGAGAATGATTTATGTCTTTATGGTTCGTAAAAAGTCCTTTAACACATGGCGGGGATGGCAGGAGCTTTTTTTAATAGTATCTGACAGCAACAGCCCAGAATTAGAACAGAATTATCCTCATATCAGAGACTGGAAAGATGGTGTGAGGAAGTACCGAATGTTTTTCAACCCTGGGCAATCACAGCAGAGGCAAAATTCTCATTTGGGAGCTGGAGACTGGGAGAAGTCTGTTCAGACCACCAAGAACATGGTTCTTTTTCCAGCAGGCCAGCTAGGAAATATCTCCAGTACAGCTCCATCGAGCTGAAGAGAAGGCACATCTCTCCAGACACTTCAATGCTCTCTCCCCTGTATGGTGGGTGAAGAGGCAGCTCCGAGCCTGACACTGATACTCCTGACTCATCGGAAAAATCAGCCACTTTTCTCACCTGCCCTCGGTGGCACCACATCTGGGGAAAACTTTCCTGGGCATCCCGGGGGTAGCACGTACAACAGCACTACTTTCATAAAAAGATCTTTTTATCCTCATACAAAAACCAGCATGCCTTGGGAGTGTGTTGTAGGGAGCAGAGCCTCCCTCGGCCAGCAGAAAAGCTGGTGGATGACAACAAGCTTCCCACTGCAAGCAAGCCATTTATGACACTCTTCCGTGGAGTTTGGAGCCAAGATGAAGCAACTCTGTATCAGAAATAACCGTATATAACCCAGAGCTTTATGGCCACGGGCTGTAGATCATAAGTGAAGGCAGTCCTCATAAACATGTGAAATGAAGGTGAATGGGTTATAAAAGTCCCTGTAACAACTGATCTCTTTTACGTTCATCACAAGCAAGGAATTCCAGCTACATCATAAATCTAGTCTTTTTCAAAGTATCGCATTGTCAAAAAAACACAAAAAAATCTGTGCCTAGCTCTGTGTCTGGCAGCTGAACAAGTTTACACGGAGAAGTCAGTTTTAGAGGACTGCATTAATCTTATTCTGACTATAGAGTGCCCATAACTGAAATTACTAACTTAAGGGTACAATGCCCTTCCTCTTGAATCATTTACTGCTGGGTTGTTAGACGTAACTGGGTCACCTTTGATACCACAAGGCTGCCTGCCACTGGGGAAACCAATAAAAATGTTTTGAGGATGAAGAATATTCCGAGTAATAACTGAGTTTCTTGAATATTGTCTGTTTGAGTGTCTTTAGCAGTAAACCGTCATTTTACACCACAGCTCAGAAAAAGCTCCAGATTAAATACAAATTTTGTAATCTTGAATCAGTAATCCATTATTAGCTGCACAGGGAAAAAAAAGCAAACCACCCGGCCAAGTGTTATATAGGCTGAAGTACACAAATACAATTTTTAATCTTAAAAACCCACGAAAACTGAAGTTTTGACCTAGTTGTTAAATACGTACACACGCACAGCGCTCAAACTGCGCCCTCGACTCAATACGTGTTTTACGTGATCACACTGAGTAAAAGAAAGCTGGTCATAACACATATGCTTCATTTTCTTTCCCTGCAAGTGAAATGCTGTCAGCTGTTTCACTCTGTTAAATCTTTCTCTCTCCTATGCAGCCTGGCCTAAACCTTCATACATTTTATTTCAATGGCTTTTGCTCATTCCCATATCTAAACCGACATGGAGTTCTGGCATGTTTTGAAGTTTCTGATGCAGGAATTTTATCAGAAAGTTTGGGGCAATCTAAACACGTTTAGCGTTTTCAAAACATTTTCCCTTCTCACCTACATATTTCCAACTGTATGAACACACAGCCACGGCTGATTTATAGTCATGGCCAGGGTACTCGGTAGGGATTGTTGCACAGAGCTATTTCAGAGTTATTTCGCTGAGGTGTCAGACTGAAATCAGGCTGTAGTTTGACTCCGCTTCAGTATTCTCACCCCCACCCCTCCCTCAAAAAAAAAAAAAAAAAAAAAAAGAAAAAAAAAGAAAAAAAAAAGAAAAAAAGACACAAATGCTAGAACTGAGTGTCAGCTCCTTGAAATCTGCCTTGGGCCAGGGTGCCACAGCAAATCGGGCTCAATTGGCAGATCTGGCCCCTCCGCTGCATCTGTCCCCATTAATGAGGTAACACCTTGTGTCACGAAATTTACCGGACGACCAGCTAGAAAAACCGGGCACCTAGCAGCAATAAACCTCCGGCTTAAAATTAAATTAACTCTTTAGCTTAAAGAAAGCTCTTCAGGCAGAGGTGGGTTGGTTCCCACCAGCACTTTCTGTCTGCTCTGATCATCGTGTGTTTGGGTCTTGTTTCTCCTCGGCCCCGTAAGGGCACTAAATTTAAACGGTTGTGAAATAAAGGACAGTAGGTGTTTTAGCCCAAGATAAACAGGCATGGAGCAAAGCAGCTGGCACGATTGAAAGGGGCTTGAAAGGCTGATGGGTTTGATACACTGTCTCCATACACAAGGGTCCAAACATCAGCTTGGATTATTGTGGTGTGATTTATTGCGGCTCGCTCGGTAACAGCCATTTCTGAAGAGCATATTCTTTCTGTCTGCTGACCTCCACCCAGATTTGCTAAACATAATGTGCAGTTCCCGCTTGTTAAATTTTCTCCTTGCCTATTCAGTGCCAGCCTGAGTTATAAACAGGGGTTCTGGTTTGTACTATTTATTTCCCCCCCTAGTTTTAGGAGTATATTTTTAGAAAAATTGTCGTTCATTTCTTAAGAGTGAAACAAAACAAAGGCTATTATCATTGTTTAAACAATTGGTTTTCTTTGAATTATATACAAAACTTGCTTACATTCCCAAGGATCGAGCTCTCAGCAAACAAAGCAGGTCTGGAGAAATTCCTAGCCCTCTGAACAAACATTTTCCAATCTTGATTCATTTTTGTTTTGTTTTTTTTTTTTTTTCTGTTGGAAATGTCCAACATCACCAGCACAAATTTCTTCCAAGCCACTGAATCCCTCTCACAGATGGGGTTCATAGCTCAAAAATCCAGGCTGGCCCATGCCTAGTATGCAGCTCACAAGGGGACAGAGAGAGATTTTGCCAGCTCAGAGCCTGGAAGTGGGTCCGAAGCGGTTCCCAAAAGGCTGCCAGCCCCGTCACCCCTCACTGCGACCAGCTTGGCCTGCAAACCCGGTCAGGAGCCCCACTTCGGTTTTGCAGCCAAGAGGATCACCAGGCTGATACACTGACTGCTGTCCCCTGTCCTTGCCCCGAATTTCTCCCTGGCTGGAGCTGACTGGGGCTCCTTGGGTCGAAGCTGCTCTCACCCCCCTCCTCCCCTCCCTCCAGACTCACCACTCTCTTTTGGGGCTTGATGAGGGGCCGGCTGAGGCCGTTCATTTTGGTGTAGAGCCCGCAGGCGTTGCACAGGTAGTTTCCGGTGCCGTCCCTCCTCCACAGCGGGGTCTGGATGGAGCCGCAGTTGACGCATTCCCGGCTCTCGGACAGGTCCTCCAGCAGCTCTGCGGGCAGGAGCAGAGGGGAGAGGCGGTGGGCACGGCCGCAGGCGGCCGCGGAGCCCGGTGGAGCCCCGCGCAGCGCAGCCCCGGCCCCGCCGCGCCGAAACCCGGGCGAGCGATCCCCGGCCCTCAGAAAAGCGATTCCCCGGCAGTGACGGCGGCCATACGGTGATTTTTTTTTTTTTTTTTTTTTTTACAAAATTCCAGAGGTTTTTTCTTTTCTTTTTTCTTTCTTTCTTTTTTATTCTTTTTTCCCTATTTATTTAAATGTGCCAGACCCGGCGCCGCAGTTGCTCTCCGAGCCGGAGAAAGCCGGTGCGCTCCGGACAGCGACCCGCCGGAGGGCTCAGCCCCGGCCCGCCGTGCACTCCCGTCGGGATTTGACCCTCGGGAAATTGGGCTGGGGTCCGCTCGAGGGGCGAAACCCCCCAGTGGTGCCCACAGGACGGAAAGGGAGGTGCGCTTCCCTTTAGAGGGGAGCAGAGCGGGGAGTGAGGTGGCTGTCGAAATAGCCACTTCCAGAGCCACTCTGGGAGCTGGATATAAGGAGCTGTCGTTTTGCCCAATATTCCCCAGGGTCGAAGCTTGGAAGAACTTTTCTACCCTAACTCTTATTTTAAATGCCTCGCAAGCAGTAAAGCTTCAAGTTCAGAGGCAGCGTTCGGGACCCTGGTGTGCCAAGGCAGCGACGGGCAGCGCCCGCTTTGCCTCGGCTATTTGGTCAAATTACGGCTGGCTTGTAGGAAACAGAGGAAATGGAAAAATAAGCGGTATTGTGCCTTCTGCTTTCATGGTTACTGAGCACTGAGGGGAAAAAAAAAGTTTCAATGCACGGCAAAAAAAAAAAAAAAAAAAAAAAAAAAAAAAAAAAAAATAGACAACCCACCTATAAAAGCTAATAATTTCACCCATGTGAATCCTTGTTCTGATTCCCCTCTCCTTATTTCAGGGAGGGGTGAATAAATACTAATTTTACATAGATTGTGCCACGTTGTGCAGAAATAATAAAAGAATAAAAGGAGACGTTTGGATTTTTACAGCAGCCTTCGAGTCGAGTCTGGGGATGTATGTTTCAAACTCAGAGCTTGAGTTTGATTTTTTTTTTTTCTTTTTTCTCCCTCAGCTACCTGCCTAAATTCACCGTTGGGTTATTCTCTTACATTTCACTGTACAGCGAAAGAGAGCTCGCAAAAGTCGAGCAGATTTGGAGACTGGGCTGCGGTGACACGGCGGGCACTGAGCTGAGGAAGAAGCGGCCTTTTGGCCCGCACCCATCCAAATACGTTTCTCGCCTCCCTTCGTTTGCGAATTATTAGGCGCTAAAGAGGAACGGGAACACGGCAGAGTCCAGAGAGCACAGTTCAACTTACGTTGTCAGCTCCTAGCTCTTAGCACATCGCTAAGATTTATTAATCTTTGCACTAAAAGCACCACTGAAGACTGTTACCAGGAAAATGCTTAGGGCATCAAGGACGCTGGAACTTAAACAGTAATTTGTCTCAGCCATTTATTTTATAGCATTGCCTTCGTGCCTGCAGAAAGAAATTCTACCGTGACAATATTTCTCAATTCAAATTGAGGCATTTTCAAATCTTTTTTTCCCCTAGGAGAGTAATACACTTACCTCCAAGGAAAACAAAATAAAGTTTTAATTTTAGATACTGTTTTAACATCCCTAGGAGTAACGTTAAGAAAACTTGACCAAACTGTCTAATATTTAGCCCCCCAAAATATGTATTTCGGCTACAATTTTTCTACTATTCTGAAACGGGACAACACGTGGCTTCGGGTTTGCTACCGCGTTTTGCCTCGCAGGAGCGGAAAACTCGCCTGGCCCAGGAGCTCCGGGCTGCTTCGCCCCGCGTTACACCGCGATGCGGCTGCCCTGGCACCCGTCCTTTCCCTCATGGAAAGGCTAATCCCTACCCCTCCGGCCCCCAGCACTGGTGGGAGGGAGGCACAAGGGCGGGAGAGACCCGCTGGAGCAGAGGAAGCTGCTGTGCTCCTCGGCTGCCTTGACACTCCTGCCCCAACCTCCTCCAGCTCCTTCACTTCTCTGCTCCCTCTTACTCACCCCTCTCCTCTCCCTGCTGTGATATTTTCCAACTCCGCATCTCTCCCGACAAAATAATAAAAATAAAATAATTTTTGAAAAGCGACAGAAAAAAAACCCAAACAAACAAAAACCCCCAAAAAACCCACAACTGATTTTTTTTGCCTCCACCACCACCTAGTTTCACACAAAAATTTTTTTTGTGTTACTCCGAGATGTGACTTCTCCTAGTCACACTGCTACAACTGATTTCCTTCCCTCTGTCATGATATTAAACACCAAGTGGGAGGCTTAAAATGCTAAAATCTACAGGGTGTCATCGAGAGACGGGAGGAGCATTGTGTGCACAGCCCTACGAAAAGACAAAAATCCACGGGAGCAATTTTCTGCTACACTGCACTGAAAGAGAAAATCACAGTGTCTATAAAACACATGCACCTGGTGGGTAGTTTATGCTTAAAGTGAATGATGATCAAACCTGTGTGCATATACATATTTACATAAATATGTATAAATACATTATATATGTGTGCATAACATATAGATAAATATGTATACATAGCCACACACACCTCTCTGTACACCTCTATTTATGTATACATAGATTTATTCTAAAGCTGAAGAGATGGCAATAATTGCTAATCTTTCCCACATCTGACTAAATCATGGCAGCTCAAACTCCACTTCTACAAGTGATTTAATGACACCGAGAATTTCCTTAACTAAAACAAAAAGTAAGGACCGAACACCTCGGAAATCAAAACAAAACCCCATCCGGAGGTGCCGTATTTTAGCAGCAGTTTACAAATTAGGTTTCCTCATTCATATACGAGGTTTTGCTTCACTGCTTTTCTTTTTTAACGAAGCAGTGAAGTGTTTTGTAGTCGAAATAATCCAAAACGGGTTAAGCGAGCCCCTGCAATTTTCCTCTACAATACAAGAAAGATTAATTTGCAGTGAATTTGTCACCGTTTCGCGTCCAGATGACCGCATTTAGGGAAAGCGGGAATGTATCGATTTGGAAAAATTAAAAATCAAGTTTACACCGGGCAATTCGTTTTGGGATCTTCGGGTAGGTATCCCCGATTGCCATACTCCGAACAAACGCCGCTATTTGGAGATGTATTTTTCCCTTAATTCGACACAAACGACGGGAGCTACCTCCGCTCCGGTACAGCCACGGTCCCGGGACCGCCGTCCTGCCACCGACAGCGGGGCCGCCCCTCGCCAGCGAGCCCTTCTCCGGGGCTGCCCTACCGCGGCTCCCCCGCGCCCCCCGGCACCCCGCCGCCCCTCCAGCGAGCAGCCCCGGCATGCGGTGACCCTCCCAGCCCTGCCCTGCCCTGCCCGCGGCTCCTACCTGCGCTGGGTGCCCGGACGGGGATGGGGGCGGCCCGGCCCTGGAGGCAGTGCAGCATGGAGTTCTCGAAGGGCGCCGTGGGCCAGGCAGGGGCGAGCTGCGGCCCCACGTAGGACGTGTAAGGCCCCGGGTAGGAGCCGTTGAGCGGCCGGGCCAGGGGGCTGTACTGGTCCCTGGCGCCCAGGCTGTTGCTGTAGGCGCCGGGCTCCCGGGAGGCCCCGTTGGCCACCGGCGGGCTTGGGGAGTAAGGGAAGCGGCCCGAGGGGTGCGAGCCGCCGCCGCTGCTGTACGAGGGGCTTTCGGCGGCCGGCTGGGACCAGACGGCGTGGCCGCCGCCCGGGTGGCTGGGCTGGGCCGCCCCGCTGCCCTGCAGGTACGGCAGCGTGGGCAGCATGGAGCCCACGCGGGTCGTGGGCACGTAGACGGGCGAGCTGGGCGTGGAGTGCATGAAGCCGCCCGGAGATCCGTCGTAAGGCGTGGGGCCCTGGGCGGCCGAGATGGCGAGGGTCTGGTACATCTCCTCGGGCTGCTCGGCGCCGAGGGCGCTCAGCTTGGGCCCGCGGCTGGACCAGATCAGCTTGTTGGTTTGGTCTAAGTCCGCGAAGAGCAGGATGTCCTCCCAGCTGGGACGGCCGGAGGGGTGCGGGGTCCCGAAGTGCACGTAGGGGGCGAGCAGCGACCTGCCCTCGGCGGCGGGCGGCGGCGGGGCCGGCCGGTGGCTGTCGTCGGTCTCCGGCCGAGGAGTCTTGGAGGAGCCGCTTTCGCCCTGGGAGCCGGAGGAGGAGGAGGGCGAAGGAGGAGACGGGCGCGGCTCCCCGGTCGCGAAGGGACAGGAGGATCCGCCGACGTCCGCAGAGCACCGCTTCACCGCGCACCAGCCGCCTTCAGCCACGGCCATCCAGGTCCCCTTCTAGCCGCTGGGTGTGGATGGGGAAGGGCGAGGAGGGGAGGAGGAGGAGGAGTGGAGGGGGGGATCCGCAGGGCAGGGCGGGGAAGGAGGACACAAAAGAGCGGGGAAGTGGGGGAGAGAGAAATAATAATAACAAAGTTTGCAAACAGGACAGCCCGTCTCCCTCCCGTAATGAGATTCATCAGTGCTTATCTGGCCCCTCTGCGCGCCTTAATCAGTCATGTCGCCTCGGCACTGTCGTCCCCCGCCCCGGCGGAATGGGATCAGGCAGCCCAGGTCAAGACGGGCCGGGAGACGCCAGTCCCGCGGGGCCGGGGGCTCCGGCCCCGCTTTCCGCCCCGCGGGAGGGCTGCTCCCCGCTCCTTTCGCATCCCGGGCTGCGGATTCGAACACGAAGCACGCCGGGGCAAAGGTGGGCGTAAGGGCGTGGGGCCGGAGGGGGGCGAAGGGGGCATTTTTCCCCGTCTCTGCCCTTCCTTGGCTGCTGTCGTTGTTATGATTATTTCAATGAATGAGTCATTTGACTCTGTTCCACCGAGAAAACAATTAGTAAGGCGATCCCTTTAAGGTTACTTCGCCGGAGAGCGATGTTAGCTCTTCCGCGCATCGCCTCGCTTGTTTGCCTATTTGCAGCCCAAGGTCACAGAAAGGAGGAGGAGGAGGAGGAGGGAAAGGCAGCCGGGGACGGGAGATGCGCCGGGCCCGAAGTGTGCGCGGCGGCGGCGGGGCGCGGAGCGAGGCCGGGCGGGATGTGCCTGCCGGGGGCCGGCTCCAGCGGGCAGCCCTGGCTGCGGGCCTGCCCCGAGCCCCAGCGCACTTCGCGGGGGGGACACCCGTCCCGAGCCCGGCGCTGCCAGCTCGGAGCTGCCGGCGTGAGGAAGGCCGGACAGACAGACGCAGAGAGCCCTGTGCGCAGCCCCTGGCAGAAGGGGCAGAAAGCGAAAGGGGACAGAGAGAAGTGACAGTAAGAGAAGGCGAGGCTCTCCCTTCTCAGCCCACCTCGGGGCTCTCCAGATAACCACAGGCACAAGGATACAGGACACACACGCACAGAGCCCCCTCGCAGATAGGCACCAAATACGTCTTTCCCTCCTGCGAGATAACTGGGAGATAAGGCTCCGGCAGATAAGACCTCCAGGCACCGGCATCGGATGTTTGCCGGCACAGTCTCCCTCGGGCTCCCCCAGCCAGGAGCGCCGCGCTCCCCTCGGAGCGCCCGAGGGCAGAGAGGCAGCGGCAGAAGACTGAGAAAGGACTAGCGAAAGCGCGGCGAGGAAGGAAAGAGAGGGGCCAAACCTGATGCCGGTGCCCCGCATGGGGCCGGGGCGCGGGGCCGCGGCGGGCGGTAAATCCAGTGCGGCGGGGGCGAGCGGCGGCGGCGACTCCGGCGGCGGCGGCCGGCGGCTCATGTATAAAAAGGAGAGAGGAGGCGCCTCTCGCAGCCCTGCCGGAAAACTGCAGGCAGCCGGCCCTGATTGGGCTCGGCCAGCCCTAAACAAACACGGGGCTCCGCAGGGGTGCCAGTCCCGGGGCCAGCCGGGCCGCCGCAGACCCGGGGGCGGGGGGGGGGGCACCTCGGGGCGCCCGCAGCTGAGGGGCGACGGACCCCTGCACGGAGAGCAGGGACGAGCAGAGAGGGCTGGCTCTGCCAGATACCGCAGTCTTTTTTTTTTTTTTTTTTTTTTTTTTTTTTTTTTTTTTTTAATTTAATTTAATTTATTTTAACCCAGAAATAGTACACACTCTTCCCTCCTTCCCCGATAAAATATCAATTTTTTTTTAATATGTAGTGACTATTCAACTTTAATAAGGTTTGTATTTGTTTGGGTTTTTTTCCTCCTCTCCTGCCGGCATGTCAGCAAATGTCCCCTGGCAGCGGCCCGGCGGGGGGGGATGTGTGCCTGGCTTTCACCCTAAGCAACCAGGCGAACGTATCCCTCCCTCAAATCTCCCTAGTTTTTGCTCGTCAAAATTCGAGCTATCCGAGATTAAAAAAAAATGTGGCTCCTCCTTGAGTTGCCCCAACCGTCAGGTGAAGCCAAAGCAAGCTGTGGGATGTGTCCATCCCAACAGCTGGCGGTAGGCATTTTTCCTGCGTTTCTTTCTTATTACCCCCCCGCTCCTCAACCCTCTTATCTCAGCTGTGTACAAACTGATATGGTACTTAGCAGGAAAGTGACTGGAAATTAAAATAACTTCGTTCACCAGAGGTTATCAGCTGGATATCTGTCATCATCAGTTTGTACAGAAAGTCATCTGCGGCAAAGGGCTGGACTAGAACAGAGCCCGGCTCTCGGCAGCCGGCAGGCATGAGCCCTCCCGACAGAAACCGAGCCCAAACCTGCTGATGCCCGGTGCTGTCGCTCCTGGGGTAGGCACGGCTTTTCTTTCGGTCTTTCCAGGCGAGGTGAACGGGAGGTGAAGAATTTGCAGTGCTGGGGGTACGGGAAAACACCGGCTGTAGCGATCCGCTCTGCCGACGTGGGTGAACTGATTGTGACTTGGAAGTTTACTGTGCGCGTTAGTTTTTGTGGTATAGCGCGGCAGGGGTTTGATCGGAAAACAATCATGTTCCCGGGAAACCGTTTCTTTATTAAATTGTATGATTAAAGGTGATACTTCTTTCCTTGTCAGTTGTCTCTAAATAATATCGTTAAATAATATCGGTCACCCTGCCAGGCTGAAGTGACTCTTTCTCCATTTTGCTTTTGGGCGTATTTTAGTGAATGCAATATTAAATAGAAAATAAGCTTTGGCACGCGAGGGCAGTGATTTGTTTTCTGCCCGGCTGGTCTTCCGATCCTAGCTTGAAACTTAAAACACTTTTGTCGTGGTTTTTACCTGCAAATGTGAGACGAGAGCAGTGGAAGCCACGGGAGTCGATGCCCGCGCCGCTTCTCCCCAGCCTGGGTGCTGCCACACCAAATTGTGTGCTGAACAGCGCCGAGCTTTAAACCCGGCGTTTCCTTTCAGTCTTTTGGATGCCCCATCTCCGGTTAAACACGTGGGTATTTCAAACACGTGTAAAAATATATATAAACATAGATATATAGCGAGAAATACCGTGAGGGGGTTTTGGTTTTTTTTCTGTTTTGGGGGTTTTTTTTCCAAGCGACGGGCTTTGCTCTCTGGGAGGGGTTTTCCGGTGCTCATGTAAACCCACGGTGGGCGGTGGGACCCTCCCGGGCCCGGAGGGCGCCTGCCGAAAGGTGAGGATGGCTGGCAAGAACGGCCGAGTTGGCCTGGCAGGCGCCTCTTTCCCTGGCTCCAAAGTGACCCGTGTTTTACACTCAGGCGCCTTGGTGGTTTTTTGTGTTTTTTTTTTTTTTTTTTTTTTTTTTTTTTTTTTTTTTCCCCGCCGATTAGCCTGTTTACGTTATAGCTGGGCTACAAGCTTCATTTTATTTCCTCCGATAAACGCGATAAGAAAACCCGGCTTAAACTGGGACCAGCGTGAGAAACCATTCCCAGTCACCCCTTTCCTCTCCGCTCCTTTTCTTTTCGGGTTTGCTGTCGAACCGCTCGAATCATAGACTCTCAACTCTCCATTACGTCACTCCTTCCCCAAATCCAGCTCTGCTGACGTAACTTTCACCCCGGGGCTCCGGGAGGCTCTCAGGTGTCGCCGTGCCGGGGTTCGATACCCGGGGGTGCCATGTGCAGGGACATTTTTGAGGGCAGGGGGGTGCTCGGTTGCGCGAAGACGCCGCCGGGGAGGAGGTGCCAGCGAGGTGACCATCGCTCCCGGTAGTTGCGGACAAAGAGGGAAGAAGGCAGATTGGGGGGGAAAAAAAGTTTCGTATCCAATTAAGGCAAATTCCCTCGCGGGCACTTTAACCTCCCAAAAAAGGGTTGGGGGTAAGCCGTGTGGCAGCGCAGAGCTGTTGCTCCTTCTCCCACTCTCGGCTCTCTGCAAAGGCGATCCCTTACCGGGGGCTGCACTCGGGAAGAGGGGAGGGCTCGGTCGGGCTGCGCCCTCGCTGCTCCTCGGCCCGGACAGTCCCGGGAGCAGCGGGCATCGCCCGCCGGGTCCGACCCCAGCGCTCCCGTGGGGGCCCGGCCGGCTGGGGTGCGAGGCGGTACGAGGGGTCACTTTGGTGACTATCGCAGGCTGGAGTGTATTCTTTTCCGAGACGTGTTTATGTAACTAAATGTACTTTAGAAACTGCTGGGGAGTTTAGGCCGGGCTGATAAGAGCAGCGGTTATTACGGGCGACGTGCCGGCACCTCTCCCCCTCTCTTCTCCCCTTCGCTTATCCGCGCTACTTAAAATATACTTTTATCAAGGCTACCCCACGATACGGGCTGTTTCCATTGCCCAGCGGCTGTGACATTGAGGCGGACATATCGATCGGGGAACCGACGGCTCTCGAGGGCGCTCAGCCCAGCCTGGAGCTGCCGGCCGCGCTGGGCTCCAGCCCCTGCGGCAGGAACGGTGGGGAAGAGATGGGTTTCGGAGGGATTGACATCACCCATCACCTCCGTCTTGGGCCCGGGGAGCTGAGGGTAGTGGTCGGCCAAACTGACCCCCAAAGCAGCGAAGTCCTCTACCACACCACAGCGCGGGCAGAGGCGGGGGCGGTGAGCGCGCCCTTTGCCGTAGATCAGGTGTGCCAATGGTGAGGACGGACCCCCAGACTCTCAGGGATGAGGAGGCATTGTTTTTTCTTTCCCCGAAACTCCCAACGATGGGCTGCCGGGTGCTCAGAGGCCGGGCTTCAGCTCCAGCCCCACTCGCTGGCCGCAGACAGCAGGCTCCGGGCCCCGCGGAGCAGGACACCCTGACCCGGCTTGCGGAACTTTGCCCGCTCCCTCCCGGCAGCTCGGCTCCCCCCAGGCTGAAGCCGTGCCCGGCAGCGGGGAGCGGGGCAGAAGGATATTCCCCGCTACAGCCAGCGGCCTCCCGGCCACTGGTGACACGCTGCCGCGTGCTTTTGGGTGATTTCCACGGTGTCTTTCAACACCTGAGGCTCAAATAAGCATCAGGCAGCAGAGAGCCTGCAAGGACATTTATGCAATATGTACCCAAGTGTGTAGTTTCTGTGTGATTGGGGTTTTTGTTGTTGTATTGTTTGTGTCTTTTTTTTTTTTTTTTTGGGGGGGGGGGTGGTTTTTTGAGGGGGGTTGGGGTTTTTTTTGGGGGGGTGGTTTGTTGGTTTGTTTGGGTTTTTTGGGGGTGTTTTTTTTTTGTGGTTTTTTGGTTTTTTTTGGTTTTTTTTTGTTTTTTTTTTTTTTTTTTTTTTTAAATAATGATGGGCAGCTTCTTTTTATTTGCCCTCCCTCCAGTCTCTGAGGTCCGGCTGGTTAATGATTTCAGCCTTAAGATAAATAAATAAAATAAATAAAATAAATAAAATCAGCCAAAGGCGCGGAGGAGGCTGCTGTTGCCGCGTAACCTGACTCCCGGAGCCGGCGCGCCGCGGTACCCGCACGCCGAGCCCCGGTGGGGCGCGCAGGACGAAGGCGATGCCCTCCAGTTCTCGGGGTGACCGGGAGGCAGCCGCAACACACGTAGTACGCTAAACCCTACGATTTACCTGCTTCTGTCCAACAGGGGCATCCAGGTTTTGTCTCTTTCCAGCACATACACAGGGACCTTGAAAATGAGCTAAAGATTACTTTTATTGTTCCTCGGCCGTTTAAAAGCTTTTGAGAATCGGTGGCTAAAATGGCCTAATTCTGACCCTTTTATCTCAATGTCCTTGCGGTGGGGCTGTGGTCCACTTACTGCTTGCGGTGACTATTATGTATTATTTTTAATTGCAGTACTCCTTTCTGCGCTCTGCTGCAGATAAATCAAGGACCTCGACTCTGTGTGCGAATCGGCTTTCACACCTAGTGAAAGAACTCGTTTCGAGACAAGGCCAGAAGGAAAGGTCCCCACCCTGGCTCCCGCCGCCCCGTAGAGGGGAACAGGGGGGCGGGGGGGTGGGGGGAGCGGTGGGAGCCATCGCCGCCCGCGGCCGCAGTGGGAGCCCAGAGCCCTTCCCACCGCCGCGTCCCCCGGGCCGGAGCAGCGGGGATCACTGTCCGCTCCTGCCTTGGTGCTGGGGAAGGCTTTCAGGGCTCTCTCCCTCTGGATCTGGCAGGAAAACCCGGGGGAAAATTTCTTGCTGCGAGAGGTCGTTGTGGGAGAGAGCTGGTAACGGCGGAGCCGCGCTGCTGCTCCCCAGCGCTTTAGAGCCGGGCTGCTCCTCATCCTCCCCCCGTTCCCTCTCACGGATGTTAGGCAATATCAAATCCGATCTGCAATTAGCTATCCTGCCTCCGCCCCCATGCCCGCAGCACAGAGAGTTAATTCTTTTTCACTTAAACCCACCCCTCCCAAAAGGACTCCAAAACTAAACTAAACAAAACACCAACAAAAAACAACCAGACGAAAACCGTCACCGATTATTCCCTGGGATGGCTGTCGCCACTGCCGCACGCCGTGAAGGAAATATCGGTCTATGCATGCATCGAAACCTGCCGGGAAACCCCCCACATAGTTGTCTTCTTACTTCTCTGTCCAGGAAATAAAATAAACCACGAGAAAAAGTCACAGTTTTCCAGTGAAATGTTTTCCACGGATCAGAATCAATGCGTTCTCTTGGAAGGATTTTTCGGGAGCAGCTCCGTTTCTCGCGTGTCCACGCTGAGCTCCGGCGGGGCCGCTCCGTTTCTCTTGGCATCGTGGCAACCTCTCGCCTTCCCTTTTGGAGCCGCTTTCCTCGCCATTTACCTGCCTGATCGAAATGTCTGAGAACACATGTGAAAATAATCACAATAAACCCCCAAACAACGACATTCGTAAACTTAGCTAAACAAACCGATTCCCTCCATCCCAGCTAAAAATGTTTCGGCTTGCTGCTTTCGTGTGAAATGTCAAAGTTTGGGGACTTTGTTCCTGCTTGGAATGAAAGTAGATTTTTAAACGTTAAAATAATATCTTCCAGAGCGAGTCTGACCAGTTCTGTACACGCAAGAGCTACTAGATTGGAAAATCAAATCAAAACAACCACATCACAGAATGAGAGATTTCGGAGTTAGCAGCTCAGGGTAATTAGGTAGCCTATTAATAGCCCCGCTCCTCGCTGCTATCAAAAGTCAGTGCGCGGCTCCTGCCTCGGGAAGGTGCGAGCAAGCATGCCACGGGCGGTAGGATGGAGATGGGGAGAGGTTTCCAACGAGAGGTGTGCGGCCCCGCGGACAGGCAAAATGCGCGCATCCCCCCTTGGCGTGGCCTGTCATCCCCGCAGAAGCGGGTTTCCCCCTCCCTTTGATAGCTGGAGGTGTCGGAGGGGGTCGCGGAGGCAGGTCCCGGCCGGGCGGCACCCATCCCCATCGGCCCGAAGATAAGCGATGCTGCCGATTCACCTCCGGGGAGGCGACGCCTTCCTTCCCTCTGGCTTTTCTTACCTTCGGTGTTAATGGCTCCGCGGACACAGCCCTCTGTTTGCAGCTAGAGGTATAAATATATACGTTCGCAGTGGGAATACCGCAATTTCCATTTCGTTCGTGTAATCGCTGCCAGTGTTTATCCATTCCGCCTGAGCCTGAGCACCAAAGAGGGCGTGCAGATAATCCGCGCTTTTCGATTACTTTGGGAAAAGATTGGATTTATGCATCCGTTATTGCTGCTCCCGTTGAATTTATAATTCAATAGTAAAGGACGCCAGTATCTGCAAACAATAAAAAGAACAATTAACAAGCCAATCGTCGCAAAACTAGGTGGCTAAAATATATTGTTCCCCTGCTGTTATTGATTGATTTTTAAGAGGTCACAGATGACTGAACTTTAAAGAGTCAAACGATTTTCTTTTAATTCCAATTAGATGAGCAAAAAGTAACGTAGCCCAGTATAAAAAAGTGGTTTTTTCTCTCTGTAATTTCTTACATTTTTTACATATACACATTGTAATAATTTCTTGATTTGTCTTTCTTGATGGACAAAATAGTTTTTTGTATTAAAGATGGAATACAGTAACAAAGGAGATAGGAGTAATCCTAATGTTACTGAGGTTCAAGATTTTTTTTTTTTTTTCCTTTTCATATTCTTAATATGGATAGAGTTAGCAGCCTTTTTTCTGAAGTAAGCAACCCTCAGAGTAAATCAGTGTGCTGTATAGAGTGACTACTATTCCCAAGGGTTAAAAAAAAAAAAAAAAAAAAAAAAAAAAAAAAAAAAAAAAAAGACCTATGCACATTCAATAAACTCAATAAACTGAAGAAAATACCATGCTACAGTGTTACAGGATAACTTCAGAGAGTTGCTGGCAACATCCATCAGTAACCAGGATGATGCATTTAACATTTGCCAATGGCAATCAAACGTAAGCTTAGCAGCACACAACTTTAATATTCACTTCTGAAATAATAACCTAACCCCCCCCAACAACACAGTTTTAGTATAAACTTACATAGGTTATTTGCTTTGCAGCAGCATATCTTCATTGTAATGTTACTGTAAGTTGTCTTTTTTCTGATAGGGTGTGGGAAATGGGGCTTACAAAGAAGCCCTGCTTCTGTGTCTCTGCTCATTTATCCAGATCCTAAAAAGGTCTAAGGCTACTCATTCAGCTGAAAGTTGTCCTTGTTCATGATGACTTACACATGAAGAGCCAGTGCCGCAGACCTGCATGGAAATACCTCTTGCAGAAATGAACCTTGCCAGTAGATCACTTCTGAGGTTACCAGCAAGAATTGCTACTTAGCCCTTCAAGTCATTGTTTCAACTTCACTAAACCGGCTTTAAGCAGATTCTCATACAAACTTCAGATGAATATTTTGTCAGGTGATGCAGAGTTTTCTGCTATCTCAGCTTGGAAGCTGTTGGTCCCAAACAAGCCTAATCAGCACTAACTCAGCAACTACCATAGCTTCTGCAGAGAACTCAACAGTAAAGGTGATGTAGCTGCTCTCTGTTATTTATGTCAGGCTCTGTCAGGTTTAACAGCATCTCTTTATGACACAGATGCCGTGCCATTGGACACTAAGAATGGCAAATCCAGCTCCATGGCCAGCCCACCCTTATAAATTTACATTGCCCTTAATTCTGGGTGCTAGTGACCACAGCAGAAAGGACAACCATGAGCACTGACATCAGTGGCATCTCATGGCATCACAGATAAATCCAACAGAGTTGAGGCTGTCAGAGCCTAGGAGCGCTGGGAGATGAAAACTCAGCAGTGCTTAGGGCTTTTCCCTGGCTATTTTCAGCTTTGCCCCAAATGCCCCATAGGTGACTCCCTATGCAGTGCCACTCCCCACAGACCACCAGCTGGGCTGTAGGGACACAGCTTTACCTATCACTACTTAAATCAAAGTGTTTCAGCTTCTACACCAAGCCAAACTCTTTCCCTCCAAAATTTTTTGTATCAATCAAAACATTTCATTTTATCCAAAACTAAGATTTTGTGTGTGTGTGTGTGTGTGTGCTGTTTTTGAAGTATTTAGCCCTTTAAAGAAAATCAGCTTGGAATCAAATATGCAGCAAGGTTCGTCTCAAGAGGGCAGAAAAAGTGCTTTGTATTTTTTTTTCTTCTCTTTCAGTTTGGTAACAGGCTCACATCTGGAGTGGTAGGAAAGGTCTGTCATGCCTGGACCAGAAGCCAAAACCTCAGCACCTCATCCTTTCTCAGCCACCAGAAACTACAGCAAAACCTTGTCTTCCCCATGGTCAGCAGGGCACAGAGAAAGCCACAACCCCTCAACTGGTTGAAACTGCTGCCTGTGCTCTGGGTTGAAGGTTTTAAACTGTTTTATTTTAAAGGTAGAGGCTCACATGAATATCCCTCAAGATATTTCACTCATGGAATTGAAGAGGGGTGTAATTCAGCCTGAAACCAGAATTTATTACACTCTTCTTTTAGTTCCTACTGCCTAGAGTAGTTACTACTCAAATCACGAACTTTGCCTGTGACCTGTGCTAAGTTTTCAAATTATTTTTGGTTTGGTTTTGATAGCTTCAACAGAACTGTTGAATGACATGTCCTTTATCAGGAGTTTTCCAAACAGAGTTACTTCATTAATGCTTGCAAGAACTGGAAAAAATGTATTTTCCTTGTGCCTGCTTGGAACTACATGTGCCTCTGAGGTCCAGAAGGTGACATTTTTCACAAGTGATTCCTGTAATAAGCATAGAGAGGAGAAAATAATTGTTGTGAGCTCTAGCTACCAGAAGATTAAAAATATTTTGTATACTGAAATAACAGTTGCTCAGCATTTGGACTTGTGGATCACAGAGCTGGCTAGTTTGAGCCTATAGAGAGAATTGGAAAGCAAACTTTTCAGCTGGAAAAGGACACCCCCTGAATTTAATGGTGGTGGACCAAATGAACGGGAACAAACCTGGAAGACATTGGCTGAATGCTAAATGTGAGTGTGGACCCAAAACAGCACTTCTTCCAAGGGTCACAAATGCACTGTTTAATGGATTAGATTATTTTATCAGTCCTCTTTGGAAGGCAAAAACCTGCTGTGCAAAGCTCAAGAAGTAAATAAAATCTAGTGATGGAGAACTAAACTCTGATGGAGATCAGAAATTTTGCTGGAGAAAGGCCTGCTCAGGTTGACATGTTTAATTAAAATGCAATAACATGCAATTTCCTTTACATCATTACATGCTAATGTAAATCTTACAATCACAAATTTGTTGAAACCTGAGCAATGTGGTTCTTCTGTGGTTACCTCTTGGTAATAAAAAAATGTAAAAAGATGCTTTTAAGGAAACATGTTAATAATTAAAACTAATTTGGTGGTCTAAATGAAGAGTACTGACAGTACTAAAAAAGGCAATGACTTAATTATTTTTGTTGATGTCATTTATTCATTTGTGGACCATCAAGCTATAAACTGGAGTACTTAATTGACTGCAATATATACTGGATATGTGCCATATTATTCAAGAAAAACAATACACTGCAAAAACAATACGGAGAATAGGTAATTTGTACAGAGTTCATGAGACGACTATTTAATCTAATTACAAAACTGACTCACTATGCCCTTGGTTCTATTTATTAGAAGAGAATGGAAGGACCTACTAAACATACTCAGAGTCTAGGAATTTAAATTCTGCCTGTACACCCAAGCATCCAGGAACTGGTGTGATCCAGAACATAGATCGTGAGTCCCAAAAGGATGCCTTGATGTGGGACTCAGGATACTACTTCATTTTCCTGCGTGATGGAAATTAAACTATTGCCCCATTTTCCTGAGAAGTGCTTTGAAACTCAGTCAATATCACAGAAAAAAAACCAAACAAACAAACACAACAACAACAACAAAAACCAATAAAAAACCAACTTGTAATAATGTTAATGACGCACAAAAAGAGGTGCAACTAATTATTTATTTCAAAAGGCAACAGCAGTTTGAAACCTGCTCGTGTTTCACGTTTCACTGGTACAAAGCTTCTGGAGAAATGCATCAGGAATGCTTGAATGCAAGTGAAGGGGTTTCATGTCCAAACAGAAACAAATCACTGAGGTGCCTGAACGCAAGACATCGCCAAGGCTTTGCACATGTCACTCACTCACAGAAAATCTCACCTAAGCACCAAAATGACTAAAGCTAAAACAAAAGTAAGTTGCTGAATTATTCTGTGAATTTTCAAGTTGTAGCTACACTGCAACTGTTTGAACCCTTTTCAGATGGTTTTCCTTAAACTTCTCATGCTTTTTAAGGATTGTATAAATATTTCCTTGATCATGTAAGAAACTTTATTAAATAAAACCAGGTTTTGCATCTCTTCTGATGTTTCTTTATTCTCAATTTACTGTGCATGTTGTATTTGAATAGATTTTAATGGGTGACATCTAACCATACCATAGTAAATTGTGGAGGAGACTAGTATTCAGAATGATTACAAGGAGGATTTGTTTATAAAACAGGGAAAAACCTCAGCGTCTCTTTATTTGTTTTTATTAAGGGCAATGCTGGCTTGCATGCAATAATATTTTAATGAATGCTGTGAGAATCTAGGAGGCAGAATAGCTAATGGAGAGCCTGGGACACCTGAGTCTAGCTTAGACTCAGGTAGGGAAGTCATAATTCCGCATATTGGAAGGTACAGTTCTGCAGCACACTGACCCTGGTGCATTCCTGGCTCCAGAAATCCCTTCCCCTGCCAGGAGGGACCCTTCTGCCTGGAGGAGTCACTCCAGTGCCAGCACAGCAATCCACTGCCTTCTCCCAGCTGTATTAATGAAATTCCTCGCGGGACCACACTGGAAGAAAGACCATTGAAGTGATTACAATTAAAAATAGCTCTTCCTCTGCTCCTCCCACAAAGAGTTTATTTTTAACTTCCATCACTTCAGTGCGCTGATTTAAGCATTTCTCTACACGCAGTTGTTTTGGCACGGCTGAGGAGGTGACAAGCTGCAGGCCAGAGGTGGGAACAAGCATCTGGGGCAAGAGCTGGCCGCAGCAGCTTAGCTGGCAAAGGCAGTGTATCATGGGACTATGGTGTGATAGTTCACCGTGTGAACTTAAACTTTGCCTTTCCTGAGTGTTTTCATAGCCATGAAGCATCTCCAAATACTTAGTACAGGAGAGCAGGTCCAGTGTTGCCTTCCTACCCCAGCCCCGTTCATTTACACCAGAGATTTACAGTCACGTGGGCCAAATCACCAAGAAATACAGTGTACATGAAGCCTCAGCTGAATCCTGAGGCTGACATCCTTAAAGACATTTAGATAGCTAACTTTCAGGCAGTGGAAGGCTTAAATGGGCGGGGTTAGGAGCAGGCATATGGTCAGGGACGATGCCTTGGCCATAGGACAGCGGCCACCTGCCCACCCACCCTCCCAGGTCTCTTCTCACAGCCTTCTATGTTTGGCTTGCATTCCAAGGATCAAGCTGTGTATGGGACTCAAGATGGAGGAAGAGCTTCTGGCAGGTCGTTTGGGCCACGATCTAGGATTCTTCCATATTTTCTTAAAGCACAGGCCATGAGTCACTTGCTGAAACCATCTTCCTTTTCTCTACAGCTTCCTGACATTTTGTGGACCTCAGGCTGTGGTGGCCATTTGACTTCTTCTGTCCCCTGCCTGTGATTTCGGTCTTTTGAGGACTTGAAATCTATGACCCAATTTGAATTTTTGTTAACAGCTATGTTAGTAAGCACTTGGATGAACCTGCACAGCCTTTAAGCAGCCAGGAAGTCCGATAATATCTAATCTTATCCTTGTCAGGGTAAAAGAGTGTCCCCAGCACACTATTGACCAATAATACATTCTAGAGCAGACAACACTGCATCATGCAACCTATCCTACAGTTCCCTATGCTAAAATCAGTTATCTGACGGGCTCACGTGTGAAAGCATCACAGCAGGACGTCATCTAGAACACACTAACCTCAGTGGAAGAAACACCAACCCAGCTGAGTCTGGAGCTCTCCTTTAATACCTCGAGTAACTCACTTCACCTATCACAATCTGACTTTTGCACCTCCCCCGTGTTCATCAGACATTACTTTTTCTTCCAGTCTTGAACCAGATTAGGAACCTAGGGGATTTTCCTGATGATAACTGGCAGCAGATTTAATACTTCAGTGTCAAGCTCTTCAAAAAAGGTCTTGTTTGCCTTCATGAGCATAATGCTTCTCTTCTGCTCCACGCACACTGTTTCAGTCCTCCTTGAGGCTGAGTCCCTGAAACCTTCTTGTAATGCAAATAAATTTAAAACAAAATAAAATAGCATTACAATGGCTCTAAAGTAGCACTTCCATGGCACTCTACCATATATTGATGGCAAAAACGAAATGCCAAATTAAAAGGCAACCTTGAAAATCATCTAGCTCACAAAAGTATGATTTTGTGGTGGAATGGGGCAGCCCAAACTTGGCTGGACCATGTTGGACCACAAGAATCCCCAGTCCTTCAAAAGCTCAGTAGAGTCTTAGTCCTTCGCTGTCTGCAGAATTAGCTTTGAAACCACTTCTTCAAAGTCTCTCACTGCTTTCAATGACTTTACCTGCACTGGAGCATTTTTCCATTCATCTGTGAACCTCAATCATGACTCTTCTGTCCTCACTTTGCAGAGGTGAAGAATTAAACAACCTGTACAGAGTACATAGAATCTACACACTCACTGTGGAGAGCACAATATATGGTATGTAAAAAGTTTTTAAAAACCATCCTACTTTCCTAGCAGTCTTTACTTATCTGTCGAGCTGGAAGTTATTTCAGAGAACACTCACGCTACTCATAAAAAAGCCATTATCAAAGTCAGCCAAAATTCCAAGCATAAAAAAGAAAATTGAAGGGCAGGCAGGTAACTAATCCATTTTGAAGCTGTCAGGTTGTGACCTGAGGAAAGGCAAAAATTAGCTTCTTACCTTAAAGGGGAACAACAGAGGGATTTAAATAAGGAAGGATAAATGACCAACAAACAGTTGCTGCCTGCCCAGAAAACCTTCCCAAGAAGAGATGTAGCCACAGTGGATGGCTACAAACTGCCAGACAGGCAGTGTTGACTCACAGCTCCCACTCCTGAGCTTCCTTTCTCGTTTGCAGCTTATGTAGAAGAGTGTAAAGGAGGAAAAGCCATGGAATAATGAAGATGAATGCAATAAATAGACCTGAGCCTGTCTAGTTGTTTTAGTGGTTAATGCCACTAGAGAAACACTGCAGGGCTTTAAGCAATTCTTAGTGATGAAGATTTATGAAGCCCTTTTAAAAACTTCATTAAGGGGTCAGAGAGATTTAAGTGGCCTCACAAGCTCTGTGCTAAGCCAAGAGATTCACTTTGCAGAAACTCAGCCAAAGACAGCAAGGACAGAGCTGGCTTGCAAGGGCTCTTCAGACACTCAGGGAACAATGCTGAGTACCCTGTGCATCTGGGCAGGACAGCTTGTGCTGAGGTCCTAGCAGGGTTGTGGCAACCAAGATGGTTAAAGGAAGTTGCTTAGCAAAAGTATTTCCTCTGAATAATGTTAAGGCCAGCACAGTCTGGTAAGCAAGCCAAGTCTGTATACACTGCTCACATAACATTCTTATTCCAGTTTCCCTCAGATTGTCTGAAATAGTGTAAAGCTTTTTTTTTTTTTTTTTTTTTTTTTTTTTTTTTTTTTTTTTTTAATATTTATTTATTTAGTTGGGATTTATTTTCCTCCTTCAGACAACAAGTGCTGCCTGAAATCCATCAAATCATAGCCCAGAATCTTACCTTCCATACTGATGCCTCCAAGCAGTTGTTTTGGACTGTGATTATTTAGATATAAATAGCAGTGCTCGTTAATTTAGCAATCACTCCCAGCTATGAAAATGCAAATTGAGCTGGCTTATTTGTGTTTTTGAGAAAGAGAGAAGGTGGTGGTGGTAGGTGGGAAGGGGAATATTCCCCAGGTGCTGCTGTTTATCACCTTTTTGTCTCACCCTGAGCCAGGGAATGTTTCATCTGCACCCTGCAGAGCTTTGCTGGGCTCTGTTCCATCACCACTGAGGTGGGTGTGCATCACGCACCTCTTGTAAAGTTGGTTCTTGGACCAAGAGCTTGTGTCAACCCCATTAAAAAAAAAATAAATCCTGGACTTCTTTTTAATAGGTATGCAGCAGAATAAGCTCAGGTAGCTGGCAAAGGCAGCAAACTTTGACAGAGCAAGAGATGAAGGCTGCTTTTGTAGCTTCACAAGTAAAACTACCACTCCCTTTGGCTTGCTGGGGCTGCCTGGCCGTGGGGAAGCAGCCATGATGGAGCAGGCTTCATGACAGGTTGTAAAATTCAGTACAAACCTAAGCAGCACAAGCAAGCAAGCTGTGCTTCAGCTTGGCTGCCCACCTGAGCACCCTTTATTGGATTCCTATAACCTGATGTTCTGTGCTTCTTTTGGATTGTGCTGCACAGCCTCAGTGAGGTGAGGAGGAGAGGGGCCGGAAGGAAAGAAGGTAAAAGGAGAAAGTGAGTAGAGCATGGAGAAAGGGAGACCTGAAAAATCTTCAGTAGGGAGAGAAATCCTTCAGTGCACCCTCGAAGACCTCCCTCTCCTCACATCCCATCCCTGAGAGCTGCCAGCAGCAGGCACTGACAGAAACCTCCTCCAGAAAGGCAGGTTATTGTCCCCTGCGTGTTAAAAACCTTGGAATCTAAACACCTCCAGCATTAATTGAAACGAGCTTCTGAATTTTCTCAGTGCTTTGTTGGACAGAGAATCTAAATAATAGAATCAGCTTAGCAACTAATTTTCAGGATTTTAAGGGACCTTGTTCATGCCAGCCCTCATTCAGGAGCACACTTTTTACATTCACAGAGATTAAAGCACCTGCTTTACACTAGATGAGAGGGACGGATGGATGGAATCCCACACTTGTGAATTTAGGAATGATTCCACTGGCAACCCTCTGCTTGAAATCAAGCAGTAGCAATACTTCCCCAAGAGTCATCCAATAAATGATTCAATATTAATGAACTGCATGAGAAATTTTGTCTACCATTACCTCCATCCCGCAGCTTCTCTTAGGGGCCTTACCTCACTGTCCTCATTTGTATACAGTAATTTCTGATGTGTTCCTGAAGGCACCAACAAAGCCAGGAGGTGCCTTCCCATCTGCAGGAGCAAGCACAGACTCAGGAGTGAGTGGATTACGATTATGGCTGGCAGGAAAAAGAAGTCTCCCTCATGACAGTGAGTCACAAGATTATCGCCTTGACAAGGAAAACTACAGCAGAAAAGCCAATTGCATAATATCCCAAAGAAAGCAATTAAGTGGATTCATTGACAGAGGCTTTGGATGAGCTACACACTACAAATAACAACTTCATTCAGGCCATTTCAATGACACATGTTAGAGATAGGGAGAGCCGTGACAATTATGTTTTGCCATGGCGTTTTGGGAAACCGGGGATCGGGAATTTTTCCAGATTGGGAAGCTTGTTTTGCTCCCTGAAGACCTTGCTTTGATTTCAAGCGCTGCCGACTGTGCACTGTTGCCACATTTTTTAGATACCTTTGCTATTGCTCCCTTGATTGTAGGGTGCAGGGAGATTTCTGCAGCAGACAAAGGCTCGTCTGAGGCACGTGCTATAGCAGTGGAAGCAATCTGCTCCAGACCTTCCATAAATAATGAGTTAGCTCACTGTATCTAAGTGACACAACGTGAGGAACACTGTTCCTGCCCTGTTGAGACTGGAGACATAGGGAGGCAAAGAGAAGCAGGGTGCTTCGGGCACCCAGCGTCTGAGTTCCTGCACTCCAGTGTCAGCCCTGGGTGCTGACACTTGCCTACACAGCCCTGAGGTGCAGAATGTTTCCTCTCCGATGCTCCTGTGTAGCTACTACCACTGGTGGGAGGTTGCAATGGCTCAACTAAGAGAGGAAAACTGGGTCTGCTGTGCATTAAGCAAATTAGACAAAACTCTGACCGGCCTGGTTTAGGGTAAGAGCAACTGCAGAGAGTAAAAGCACTTGGAGGGCTTAACAACAGCAGTGGAAAAAAAATTCACAGTGATGTGTGCCCTGATCCTTCTTCTGGAGCTATATTCCTAGTCTGTCAGAGTAGGAAATGTCTGAAGTGACAGGAATCCATGAGTCAGGGGGCTATTTTCCATTGTTACACTGATGTGGCTTTTTGGGGTTTTTGTTTGGGGTTTTTTTCCACATACAAAACAATGGAGGTCACCATTAAATTATTTAGGGACTTTTAATGCTCACAAATTAGCACTCCTAAACATTCTGCTTGCAGGTTTGTGAGTGAAACAAAAGATAAACCAAAGAAGAATGCAGTTCTGAGTTTCCTTGAGTCAACAGGAACATTGCCAGCACTTGATTTTTTAAAATCTGGTTACTTCAGCTGAAGTAGTTATGCAAAATTAGCAACCGCAAGAAGGAAAGTATAAGCATGTGTTGCTCCTGTTATACCCAAAAGTGGGTTACATTTCCCATCAGTTCCCTCAAGCAAACCTGCACACCTGGGAAGCACTGTAATTTTTCTTTTTGTCTCCCTTTGATGAGACTCGAGAAACAAGTGAGAGCAGCCGTGTTTGCTGCAAATTTTTTTTTGAGCGCTGTCATGGCTCTTACCTGGGGGCTGTGAGCCCAGCCACCTCATCTTTCTGCAGAGGGGAAGGAGAGCATTACTCTTTCCTTTGCCCTCCACGTGGCAAGAAGCCATAGGGAATCACAGAGATGCATCATCCTGGAATGCTATGACCAGATTTATTGGGGAGATTTTTCTTCCTGGGAAGCAAAAGTGCTGTGACTCTTTGTGCTCGTACCCCAGGCTGCGTGTGGGAAATGGGGTGGGCAGCACAGCTCCTGCCCAGCAGAGCATCCCCCTGCAGAAGATAATTACTTTTTTTGTGTATATTCCACGTATTAAACATGCAGAATGAAGAAAATTGAGAATCATCGAAGCACAGTTTCCAAGCAGACTTGGCTCTGGGGGACTGAGAGCATCCGCCAGTGGCAGTCCCCTCAAACTTCTGCTTGGCCCCAGCTCCCACCTGCTGCATTGGCTGGAATGAAACTGAGTATTGCATGGAATGAGGGGAAGAGTCTTCAGGTAACGGACTTCAAATATCCAAACTATGCTGCTGCAAAGAGAAAAGGATTATTTTGTCTCCATTGACAGATGGAAGGTATGGGATCCACCAGAGAAAACTGGAGAATTGTCATCACCCGTGCTCTTAAAGGAGGTTAGACTCTTTAAGAGAATTCAAGACATAGCGAGAAAAGGATTCGGTGTCCCTCTGAGATCCTTCCCAAGAGGATACCTCTGTGGCTCTTCAAATGTGTGATTATCCACATCTGCCAGTGGACAGGGCAGTCACAGGGGAGAAAAGCTGCATTCCTCAAACAAATGATTCATTAAAAATCAGCAACCTGCTCCAGGAACAATCCACTATCCATGTTTTGCCTCAAACGTAGTCATGAAGCCAAGAGGAGTTAAAAGAGGAAGACCTGTGGCACAACAATGAAACTCTTTCAATCATTAAACCCTGCCGATACGTACTGGCGAGTGCTGGAACAAATCTTCGTATTTCTAGAAATTATTCTAGCTGTGGAAAACATAAACTGTGTCTTCCCTGCAGACACAGTCAAAACTAATCAAAATACTCCTCGTAACACAAAGGAAACACCTCTGGGCTGCGATAAGGGCTATGGATGTAGCTCTTTTACGTCTCCGCTAGCTAATAACAATAAGATGGACCGGTGGCACTGTTTTCAGCGCCGAGATTAATAGTCAGGGAGAAACCGAGGAGGAGAAAGTACACTTTCAGTTTTCTTTCCGATGGCTAATTAAAAAGCCCATATCTGAAGGGAAGTGCTGTGGAAATGAGAGCTATTTGGATGTGCCTTCCCCCCCATCTACTATCACTCTGCTTTGTGAGGAATGCTTTATTAACGCTAATCTCATCTCTGTGCTTTGACAGAAGTTAGAGTTTCCTTCCTTTGCGGCCGCTAAGGCTCAGTTCTATTACAGGGTTTGTTTAATGGGAGCTTTATTATTTTACTAAATTACCTCATCCTCTGGGAACAAACTTGACCTTGAACTGCGAAGCCAAATGTCTTTTTAATGATGCAAGTCTGTTTGGAAATTGTGCTTTGATGACTCTCAATTTTCTTCATTCTGCATGTTTAATATGTGGAATATACACAAGAAAGTGATTCTTTTCTGCAGGCCTTCCTGATCCACCATTTAAAATCAATTTGCTGCAATTATTAAGGTTAAGACTAGTGGGAACAAACATTCCTAATGATATTCAGGCACCAGAGAGGAGCCCCTTGCATCACTAGGGAACCCATCTTCGGTAAATTGGAAAATTATACAGGAATGATGCTAAAATACTCCATATTGAAATGTTTAAATTCTGAGATAATATAAATATCGCTCCTACGTGCATCTTGGGGTGAAGCCTTCTTGTGCTGCTTCGAGACTCGAAGAGAAACTCTGAGAAACAATGAGAAGCTACCATTAACCCACATGAGACAGTGATTTGATCCAGAGTTTGTAGTCGAGCCAAATGAATGCGATTTTCTAGTATAATCTGTGGGATGGTGGATCTCTTGGATCCCAGGGAAGCAAGGCTTTTGCTTACAGGGCAACTGTCTCAGTACAGAGGGTAAAGCAGGGTACTGGCCTATTTCGTTATCATCTGATGTACAGGAGAGGAATTACTGCGTTGGTTCCTGGTTGATTCCCTCCCAAATGCCTGTAAGTTGCTGCAAACCCACACAAAAGACTTCTTGACTCTAGAAAAATGCATGTCTGTGTTTAGGGTGTGTGCAGTTTGGGTACTTCTGAGGCTGTATTGCCCCGGGGTCACCTCTGGGCAAAGCTGGGGGCAGTGTTTTCTGTTTGTGTCAGACTTGAGTGGGAAGAAATACATGAAAATCAAACAGAAATATGCTGTTTGCCAGTGGGGTAGATACACTGTGGTGACCTATCTATTTAGGAATATTGTTAAAACTTGTGAAGTTCTCTCCATGTCTCCACATTCAGAAAAGCTCTGAATTGTCCTGCAGTGGGAGCAGAGGTCTGGGCACTGCCTCCCCTCAGTGAGCTGTAAGACCCACACAGCCAGGCACAGTCCCTGCTGCGCTTCCCAGGGACACTGAGCAGCTCCAGACCCGCTGCATGTGTGCACACACGTGTCCCTTGCCTGTCACATGCGAGAAAAGGCGCCGACCCCTGGAATGGGTATGGGATCAGCCTTGGAAATGTTGAACCTTTGGGGAAGTGGCAACTTCTTCCTAGCGGCTCTGTGTCCAAGAAAAAGGAGTCCTGAAAAAAAATGGCAGAGAACAGCTCATCTGGGGTGCCAGTGTGTTCCCAGGAAAAAAAAGAAAGCCACCAGAACCAGTAGACGACAGGCTGGATAAATTGTTCTGAGGGCTCCAGAGAGCCCTTACCTGCATCTGGTGTCCAGTCTTTTTTTCCCACATTGCTGAGGATATAAGAGCAGGGTTGTTGCGAGCAGGCCACTTTAAGCGTAGTTTTCATTCTGCCTTTCTCACTCAACAGTCCTGGCACATCACGTGGAAACAATTTCTCTAATGACAGACACAGGTTTGGCACTAGATATTTCATTTGTTGTTAGACACCCTAAACCAGCTAAGAATCACCCAGAAGTTTTGATACCCGTTTTCCTAATCCTTCAAAGTTGCAAGAGCTCTTGTCTGAGCTCAAACAAAGGGAACTGACTCTTTCCCTGGATGCTCTCATCAGACAATCCACTTTTTTGCCATAATGCGTCCCAATCATTCCAGATCAAACCCTTTATCGTTCATCTTGGTGCCATGCCAATAAAATCACCTCTCATTATTTCACTGTAGTTTTTTATACAGAGACTTCTGCACTTGCCCCAAGGAATGGTAGCAAGTCGACCTGAAAAGACCACATACAACCAAGTGCTTCCCCACCCAGAATCTTTTTATTCCCTTCAGCTCTCCCATTCCTGTAATAATCCCAGGTTCCCACATTGTTATGAGTCTCTGAAAACTCCTGCCCTACAAAGAAGGATGGCCAACTTTCCCCCAGGCAAGCTTTCATATGTGTCAAAAACTTTTCCAGATGAGAGCCATGGGACGACACAACACCGTGGGCATCAGAATGCTGAGGGAGGAGTTCTGGCAACAGCTCCTTGTTTGGGGATAACAAGCATTCCCCACTACTTTCCTTTGCGATGGGGATGATTTGGATGTGGCCTGAGTACAGTGCCATTTAGCCATGTTAGACCAAATCTATTCTGCCAGTTTTCTTCCCCCAGCACCTGGGATTGCCCTGTGCCAGCACAGCCCCAGCGTATCTCTGAGCCGAGCATGGAAAGGGCATTTGCCTTGCACAAGGGCTCCCTTGGGCCTTGAAAACTGCAGCTTGACCACCTCTGCTTTATTCCATCTCTGACTGTAGTGTGAAGACAAAATGCCCACAAAAAGCCACTGAAAGTGATAAGTATGTATTTCCTGCAGATGTTTTACATGCTAAAGAAATTATATTTTCCTCCCCATCACTCCGGTTAGGTGTGAGTTCTATCACTATAGTTTTATGTCACTGCTTGGTAATTCAGCTGACAGACAAGGTCCTGCTGTGCTACTAAACACAAGCACTTCACCTTCTTGTTCTGTTAAGCCTTGGCTGTACTTTTTTTTCACCAGTATTTTTTTTTCCGAATGGGAATGCAAGCAGCTGAAGCCCAGTCAGAAAACATGAAAATAGATTTCTAGGAAAGTAACCAAAAGGGCTCTACCAGCATGACAAGTTGCTTATCAAGAACTATTTTAGGAACGTGAGGAAATGAAACTTTGATGAGAGAATTCCAAGAGGGAAGATTTACTGAGGGGCTGAGGGTTCAAAGCAGGATGACAGCACGGCTATCAGGAAACCTTCTCTGCACCTGTTTCTCCACCAGCTGCCTAACCATACTCCCCCCTCCTTTCTGCTGGCAGCTGAACAGCAGAGATCTGCATCCTCTTTTGTACTAATCCGCTCCACCGTCTGTCTGGAAATGTTTGCCAGTCAACTCATCCCCTCCTCCTCCTCCTGAGCACAGACATAAGATGTAGTTTCTGATTTTAATGCCCAGCTGTGCTCCAGAGACCTCATATAAATCCAAGTCACACTCTTGGAGAACAGGATCATGGCCTGCCTCAGTTTCCCGTCTGTAAGAGGGAAATACATTGCAGCTTTCTTTCCTCTGCATTGTCAGTATATTTCCTAGTGGGGCACCAGGCTCCTCAGGCTGGGAGCTCCTTCCTTCATCCAACACCAAGTGAGCCACCTCAACCTCAGCTTACAGGAGCTGTCCAGATTTAATGTGCCCAAGGCACGTCCATGGCACTGTGAATCAGAGCCCTTTTAATGATGAAGTGCAGTCTTGCCCTGTGCCACTGCTTTGCCCATGGGCACTTTGTAAGGTCTCCTCCAAGCTCCATGGCTAAACTGTAGATCTCCCAAGCAGGAGTCTTGCCTTCCTCCTGCACGCTCCTCTGCTGGAGAAGTGCCCAAAACTCCCACTTGCTGCGCCAGATCCCAAGATCCCGGAACACCGCACTTCTGCCCCTGTGCTGTGATAAGACAGCAAGAGTGGATGGCCTTGCTGAAGCCAGCAGAGCATCATACAATGTCTTGCTTTCACACCAAGAATTATTTTGAAGTCAGTTTAGGACGATGAAGCAAAATGCCTCATGACACAGGCACAAGAGAGGCTGATCTTGGGACCTGGTGTATGGGAACTGCCTCGAGCAGGGTGGTGAAGAGTCACAGGCAGTTTGCAGAGGAAAGATGACCAGAGGACCTGACGGGTTGTCTACACCTCAGCCACAAGGCAGGGACACCAGCACATCTCTGCTTTGGGTGGTGAGGACCTTGGCAGACCTTCCTTTGAGGACTGGGCTCACTATTTTGACTCTATGTGTTGTTGCACCAGGCAGAGAGGACAGATTTGGCTCCTGTCTAAGCATGGTCCAGGGAGCCTAGGAAAAGACCTAGGAGAATTCTCTCAGCAAAGTGCTGTCCTCTGTGAACTTGAATTATGTCCCGTAATGATGGATTTCAAATAAAGGATGGCCCACTTAGCACATAGCCAAGGAGTCCATATCAAATTCCCAAGGTTTTCCTCCTCCCTAACAATGAGAAAATTGTTTTTAATGAATCTTATATGTCAAGTTCATGACCTCCTTGAAGAAAATTATTCTGATTTTAACATCCATGGCTGAAATGTCATTTTCAGTGTGTGAGCAACACTGAGGACAGAGCTCTCTGCATCACATTAGGCTCCACTTCACTTTGTTTTTTCAGCTCTTTTCCACCCATGTCCCCTCTTTGCTTCCAGACCTTGCCCTGGTTATTGGCTACTGAAGGGATGGACAGGTGGGAAGAGCAGCAGATTGCAGATGAGAGGCAAGACATGGGCTATGCACTTGGAAGCTTTAGTCAGACATGTGTTTTCTGGTGCAGGATGACATCACAATTTTTAGTAAACTGATGGGATTGCTCCTGTTACCCTTATTGCTGTTATCTCAGGAGCACCAGAGGATTCATCCCAGGTCTCAGGCTTTTTGAACTGGGGAGAGAGATACAGACAGATACAGAGAGCATGCTACAACAGTTTCTAGTGTGAATTATAAGCACGGTGCACAGAAATGTAGAACACTTAAATGTATGTAGATAAATAAGCACACACATGTTTTGTATTCATATGTATCTTACATATAAGAGTGGTGTATATACATATATATTATATATATACACACACACACACATCTCTAGATGTCTCCTGCCACTGTACAGCCCTCTGGGAAGCAGTTCTATGCTCTCAGTTCCTGGTCACTGTGAACAGTGTCTCCCTTGAATTTTCAACCAGAAGGACTCTCTAAATTTTGGAGCTCTCATGCCCACTCTCCCCATATTTGATTGCACAATCAGAAGCTGACTTTGGCTGATCTCTGCTTTTGGCATCTCTTTTGCCTGGACAGGGAGCTCGGCCTGGGATACAACCTGTTCCAGGCCTCACAGTGATGACTTTGACTGCAATGATACTGTCAAGGCATCATGCAGAAGGCTTGCATCTCAACAAGGCTGTGCTTTAAGTTGAAGAGGCAGACAGCACAGAGTAGATGTTATTCCATCCTCTGTAGAAAACTCCTGGGACATCGACATCTGCTCTTGAAGCTTTCACCCCTTTTGACCCCGTTTGAAAAGGCTGCCTTTTTCCTCCTTCCTTCCACCTCTCTCAGCGAAAGGGCTGAGCCTACATCAGTCCTGTGGCACAGGGGACACAGCCCCACTGCACTGCGGCCACCCTGTGACTGCCTGACGGGGTCAGTCGGCGTTTGGGGCCGAGAGGAAACCCAGCGCTTTTGCACATTGGAGCCGTTTACAATGACTTTTGTTGCTGATGGCGCATGTTTGGTTGTACTTGTTAAATCTTGTTAAACAGGAAACAGGTTTCGAGGCGAGAGGGTCCCGGAGAGTTCAAGCTCCCGCTTTCAAATGTTCTTACAAGATGCACAATTGGCACCGACTTACAGGAAATATTTAATTGGAGTCGGAAGGCGCTGGCTCCACTGACCTTGTGTTGCATTCCTCCGGGCGCTCCTTTCACAATGATTTTCACCTATAGCTCGAATCAGTGATTTATTTTTACCAGCCAATGGTGAGCCCAACAGCAGTGAGGGGCTGAGCGGACCATGGGTACGCAGCGAGCCGAAGGGAGGAGCAAGCAGCCAGGAACGGTCTTACGGCGGAGAAGGGGCTGCCGCAAACCCAAGAGTGACATATTTATGAGTCCAGTATCGGTTGCCTGCACTGATAAGCCACAGTCATTAAAGGAAGGAAAAGTCACCTTTGTGTATATAAAATATACAAGATTCATAGTCTGAAAAGACTTGACAGGAAAGCATTAGGTAAATAAGGATATCCCATAAAGCATTATGTGAAAATTAAATTACCTCATAAGGGAGGAAGGCTGTCTGTCCCAGCAGTGAAAGTGAGGAAAAATTAAATTCCTCTTTTCCATCTCAGAGCTGATTTGGCTTTAGGGTTTTGGGTGGATCTAGACACATTGTTACTGAAGTCTATAAAAAAAGCATTAATGTCCGTTATGTCGGACTGGAAATGTTGAGGCTTCCCATAAATTTTCACTACATGCTCGCAAGATGGTGAAAAGTATCTTAGTCCTTGCTGCTCTAGATGGCCAAATAACAGAAGTACTATCTCAGGGGCAAGATGGACTTGCAATGTTATTTTTAGTTTTCAGGTCTCACTAGATTATTTTCACTAGATTATTTATTTTCATCTGATTTTGGGAGCTGTCCTTAATTACTTGGAAAAGTTTTCTGCCCTCCTCCCCAGATACTTCTTTTCTGGTGAGTGAAACATATCCAGGATCCACCTTGTTTTCCTTTAACTGGTCAGTAAGCCTCCAAAGCTGAGGAAATATTGAAATACCAGGGAGGGGGAAAAGGAGGGAAAGCAAAAGGGTTCACTTACTATACTATTCAGCCAAAAAATAATGGAAAATAATAAATAAAAGAGAAAGAGGAAAAGAAAATTAATCCAGTATTTAAGAAGTCCATAATTCAAAAAAGCAATTTTTTAAAAATTCATTTCTATTTTTACAGAATGAGCAATTTCACAAATAAGAGGTCTGCTAGTGGCTGCTCCCGTGGAAGGCATGCACAGCCCCTGCCTTGCATGCAGGTGGTCAACAGGTGAGCAGTGCATGGCTTTGCAGTCTCAGCAGCAAATCCCCCGCAGGTACAGCCCTCAGCCCCTCTGAAGCTCGTAACTGACAGCCTCACTGATTCCCAGGGTCTTGTCACAATGTTTTTGTTGGGAAGGAGGTGATCCAACCTGAACCATGCCAATCTCCTTTTTTATTTCAAACCCTTTATCCTGAAGACACAGCTCAGTGGTTAGGTAGACCCAAATCCAGATTGTAGCCACCATTAAAGTCAGATTTTTTTTTTTTTTCCCAGCAGAATTCACAGATCAACATCTATTTATAAATGTAACTGTCTACTTTAGTCCTCTCTCTTTGTGGAGAAAGCCTGGGGGAAGTCACTTCCCTGGTGTGCTGCAGGATTTTGCAAGGATAAGTTTAGCAAATAGCACAATTTTCTCGGGTCTCTGTTCCCAGGGACGTGTGCCACAGATGCTGAAAAACGTATTTAACTTCTCTGGTGCACCAGACGAGCACAGATCTCTCTGGTGAGGAGTCAGAGGCCCGGGAAGTGAGAGGTTCTTGTTCATCAGAGCCTGCCTTTTGCACTGTGGGTTACATCAACACCTCTTCCCACCAAATCTTCTGTTCCAGATCTTTCCATGTCTGAGTCACGTTGCTGTTACACCCCCTTCTGACTGTGAAGTCTTTTGCCTCCCAGGAGCTGACAGTGTCCTCTCCAGAGCACTTCAGCCCTTCAGGATTCTGCATCAGGAAAATGTGCTGAGTATTAATATGGGTGACCATTAAGTAACTGAAGGGAAGAAAAAAGCAAGAAACCTGTGCTGGGCAAACTGAATTCAATCAATGAGGGTGAAACTTAATTATGTTTGCAGGCTGGTAGTGTAATGGCATCACTTTTGCACATCAATGTCACTATTAAAGAATCACCACAAAGACCTCTCCTCTCATTTTTTGAATGCCCGCATTATAGACCCATGGTGTTAAACTTGGAAGTTTCTTTTCCAAGTCAAAACAAGCACAGGACTTTCCTGGCAATGAATGTTGCTCCAGTGACCTCCATTGGTCTTGTTTTTACCAGACAGGTCCCTCACTCTTCTGGAGCTGCCTTCTCTTTCCAAGTGCATGGGAGGAGGTCTTTTATCTTCATCATATATCTTCCAAAGGTGCCTCTGAGCAAGGCAATCAGTATCACAGACAGGTTTGTGCTTAGGAAACTGTGACTAATGAAACAATAAATCACTGCTTTGCCACCTCTGGAAATGCAGTTTAGTCCAACTCTGTCACCTTTATCCACAGCCTTCGGGGACTTTCCTTAATTTTAGGGGGTTTACTTTCAAAACTCTGCGCGCGATCCCACCATTAGATAAACAAGGTGTGATCCAGAAGAGAGAGCAGTTTTGCAAGAACCCTGCCTGACGAGGCAGCTTCATTCCACTTGATTGGGGATTTTCCTTTTATTCACTCTTTTGCCCTTTGCTGATGTCTCAGCTCCCTCTCTAATGAATAACTAGTCCACATCACTAAACCGCTGCACATAACTCAGAGCAATTTGTTACTGTTGGCAATGTCTGTGCAGCGGGGGCCCAGGAACAGACCAGCATGGAAGCACTAATACCTCCCACTCTTCAGGAGCACGATTTCTGCCTGATTACAGAAGGGGTCATTGGTAGGACAATGCAAAGAAGGTCTCATACAATTCCCTCCACACAAATTGCCTGTGCTGCGAGATACTCACACAGGCTGCTTTACCCAGGAGTATCTGGCAGGAGGAGTCGGTCCTGTGATGTCAACACCACAGATGTGGCAGGACATAAAAAACCCCCGATTTTCAACATATTCATGCCAACTGAACACAATGAAAGTGCACTTTATACAGCCCTGGGCCCAGAGGATAGCTTAAAATACAGAAATCCCTCTAGAAGCAATGATATAATGAATCCAGTAGTCCTAAGGCCCTTCCAAAGATTAAATTAAAAACGCAGTCTCCAAACACTTGGTGAGGTTGTAATATTAAGAATCATGAACAATTTTAAAAGGAAATGAGAAAGGACTACGTGGGGTTTTTCTTTCCACTGCCCCTCATCTGTCTGTTCTTCATGAACACTGAGCATTGCAAAGAGGACACGTTTTCCTGGCGAGGTTTTTTTGATGCACCCACCACAAGGCACTTATTTGGTAGTCAAGACACGGGGAGAGAGCGAGTTCCAGGTTTCTGTCTGGAATGGAGCAGCTCAGCTGTTCTCTGCCTGCAAAAAGGTTTGATGGTTAGCTAAGGGCATGTGGCACTGTGCAGGTAGGGCACCTACTCTTTTTCTTCCCAGAAAGGTCATGAGGGTTGAGGGAGGAAGAACAACAGCTCTTGCTTTGTGGAAAAAAATCCCTCATCCTCATACATGCTGGCTGCTCCAGCTCAGCAGGGCCTTTCTGAGCTTTCCTTTGTCTACACACTTATGGGCACACAGTGTCTAGTGCACCTTTCCCATTGTAGCCACGTCCCGTGGGAGCCCTTTCAGATGCCAAGACGTGGAGGGAGGGAGGGGAGGGGAGGAAGCCGAAGGAACATTATTTCTGTACACATTCGGGTCCTCCCCTGCCAGTTAGCAGGTCTCTGTGGATGTTGGTACTAGAGCCTGGAAACCTTGGGGCTTGATGGAAGAGCATCAAATGGAAGTTGAAAATAAGTCAGCAGGGCAACTGGAGGGCAACTGTGGTTTGCTCAGGCTGTAACATCTGGGCTCAGTGGCACCCACCGTGTGCCAGTGCTTTACAATTTCAAAGCTGTCTTATTTGTTTCTGTGGGAATTTCAGGGAAGTGTGTTAGTTGCTGTTGGGTTTGTGTTTTTGTTTTGCTTTTTAACAAAGCACCTCTCAAAAGGGTATGCTTTCCAAAAAGGCATTGTTTAAGGTAATAATATAAGAGGGAAAATGGAGGATGTGGGGGAAGGCAAGAGAGAAGCAAAGCAGACAGAAAACCTCCGTAGTTCTCTCAGTAGAAAAATTCTGGGTCTATAGGACATGATTGGTTAAAATCAAGAGGGCCTCTTGGAAATTTTCAGACATATTTCATGGAAGGCCATTTATCCTGGAGGGAAAAAAAAGCGCCTTCAGTTTTTTCTTGAAATGTTTTGTTGTTTTTTAAGAGCACAGGAGAGCCAAGCAAGGCAGAATACCAGGCTCCCAGAGCTCTCTTGCCCAAAGCCCAAAGATCTGTGGCAAACTGTGTTTTGGCTATGGCCACATGAATGACCAAAATGAAGGCCATGACGACCGTTTTCCTCAGGGGGTTACGGGAGCCTTGAATAAAAGCCGCAGATTACCCAGGACTTCACTCACAGCCTCCACCACTTGCTCTTTGGCAGAACTGGTTTGCACATTTCTGAGGAGGCAGTCAACGGGAAGAGGAAAGCTTTATATCTCACATTGGGGAAATGAAGGAGATTTGAGTTGCATGGCTCCAAATGCAGCAGAAAGCAGCAAATGGAAAATCAGGGAGCAAAGAGAAATGCCAGGGCACACCATGACTCCACTTTGTGAGTGCAACAGCAGACTTCCTGCCCTGCATGCCACTGCTTTGGCAAACTTCAGGAGCGGCAAGAGCCTATCAGATGGCTGTGCTGATGAGGGACGCTACCTATGGCAGTCATCTGCAGGGGAGAACAACGCAAAACAAGCCTCCTGTCTTTGACACCCAGCAGAAAGATAAACTCTAATATCAGAAGAAACAGGCAGAAGACTGTCTTTCCCTATCCCTTTAGAGATTTGTCTTGATCAGCCTATGATTAATGCTAATATGCAAACCTCAAATAATGTACACAGTTCAGACAGCCCTGCTGGTTACCAATTCATTGTATGAAGACAGTAACAGGCTTTACATGAGAGGCTGGTATTAAATTAACATTATTAGTTTTACCGGAATAACTTATATTAGTGACACCTTATTGGGCAAAAGGTTGAACGCAGGCAGTGTGAGGTGAGAACAAGCTTCACAAGATGGTGGCATTTACCTCACTCTGGATGTTTCACAAACACCTGGGTACCTAATAGACTCTCATAAGGAAGGATTTTGTGGGATACCTCTCTACCTGTGTAACACTTGCTGTAACGCTGAGCCTCGGCTATAGTTGCACAAAAACAAAACAGCTACTCACACATGTAAAAGTCAGGCAAAGCTACTTGTCTTGCTGGATCAAGATAAAACTTCTTGCATCTCCAGAACGGAACTAAATAGAACGAAAATAACAAGTCCTCATGTGATTTCCAGTGCTTCCCATCTTGAGGCAGGCTACAAATCTTGCCTGAACGTTTCATGGTGCTACACCTTGCAAGCCAATTCTGGTTAGATCAAACAATGCCCCCCTTCCTTAAAATGGAAAATAGTTTGCGTAAGATATGCAAACTTCAACTTAAAATAAAAATAAATAAAAAAGAAACCTGGGTTCAAGCCTGGGTTTTTAAATTAACTCTTCTTCCCTTATTTTTAAGCTGTACTCATTTTCATCTCTTAACGTGCTTATCCTTTCCTTCTCTTGCCCAGCATTTCCGGACCTGCTAAATCTGCACCTTTCTCACAACATGTTTCTCTGGAAAGAATGAGGCCCTGCTCCTGCCTCTCCCTTATCCCTGTGTGAGTGACATCCATCACTGTATCAGCACCAGACTGAGCAGCACTAGGGAAGGGTCAAGGTATTCCCTCCCACCTCTGACAGGTGTTGTAACAACAGTGAACCACCTTCAGCTTATGAAAGCTTCCATTCTACAAACTGCTGCACAGATTTTTATTCCTGCTATTCCATCCTCCCTGGAGGCTTCCTGGCTGTGCTCGTGCCAAGGCAAAACACCACTCACACTTCTGCAAGTACAAAAGCAAAAGACAGACTTTCCCCACCTTGCACGGTGTCTAGAAGAGCCAGTGAACGTCAGCACAGCCTCAGGGCTCCTCTGTGGTGGCCACAGCTGGCATTGTCCCCCTGGGTTAGGGTCTGTCTGAGGCATGGTGTTGGGAATCTCCCCACCAAGCAGGGGTGTGCTTGGGCTGAGGACCCAGAGGAGAAAACGAACCGCACAGAGGCATAGAAATTCTCTCACACCAGTTAGTTGGCCCTTCTCTGTTGAGGGAGTCAACCCCCACATGCACTTACAGAAAGGACTTACACAAGCAACATCATAGCCAGAACTAGGAAATCAGGACTGCAAGAGAATTTGAAGGGCTGGGATGTCAGTTTGGTTGCGGAGGAGGTAAAAAATGCCAATGCTAAATAGAAGCAGTAAATGTACACATGCAGAGCACAAGCACTTCAGAGGGTGCCATAATACCAGCTTCAGAGAGATGCCTGATACTCTTCCTCTCACTGCATTCCCCACTGTCCTTTTCTGCCTCTTGTAAGTGTCCAGACTAAACCAGTTTAGTCTTCACTCCTTGCTATTAAGTCTCTGTGGCCATCAACTAATCAGGACAATTAGCTGCAATGAAACTTCTAGATTTCAAGCAAGTGGAATGAATTCCCTCCCTTGGGATCCAGATGCTCAGATGTTGTTCAGAAGTTCTCGTTTCCTACATGACACATTTTGTGTTAGGTTGTAGTTCAGAGACAGAATCCAGCAGGTCATTTATCCAACAAAAAGAGGAGCTCCTCAGAGAGCCTGCATTTTGGGACTCTCAACCTCATGTACACCTTTTCCTTTAGCAATGATTCTATCTTCATGCAAATCAAGCAGTTATTGCTGACTGAACCAGTGGCCTGGCACAAGGATTGTGCTTGGTCTTCTCCTCAGGAAATGCAAGGAAATTTGCATGTCAACCTAACAGTGTGTGGAGCAAGCATGAGAGAAGGCTACTGGGGAGGTGAGAAACTGTATTGTTACTAAAATAATTAATATTATAATATATTTTTCTACATCCTCCCTTTTCCATGGTTTGGGTCATTTTTTTGGGTGTTTTACTCCACACAAACCAGCACTGTGTTTAAGGAGTAATTTTGTACATCCTCTTGCATTCAGTTGCTGAAAACCATTGTGGAAAAACTGCAGACTTGCAGCCTCAGAAGCAACCAAATAGTTAAATATTGACTGGACCTGCTCACAGGTAGAGTAACAATATTTCTGACATTCCAAGGCTGGCAAGCCAGTGGAGAGGACCCCAGCACAGCACCAAGAAATAGTTATTTCCACTCTCCACTTGCATTCCTGCAGACTGAAAGGTGGAATAAGAGACATTACAGCAGCCTTTGTCCGTCAGAGACATCCTCCAAGCAGAGGAATCCTTGAAAAGACTGTCTTTGAAAATATAAAAAACCCAAACAAAAATTTAAAAAAATAAAACCAACAAATTCATTCCTTAATTGTAATTAGTGGTTTAATTTAGTTTGGTTATAATTCATAAAGAATCTCGGGCATCTACCCAGCAGAGACATGAGCAGGTTCTTTGACAGTGGCACCAGAACTCCTCGTGTACTAGCAAAACTGCTCTCAGCAAAACTCAGAGAGAGAAACTGCAACAACAAAAGCAATAAAATAATACCCTAGGCAGAGGATAAAGAAAAGGCTAAAGTCAGCATTTTATCTGATAGTCTGTCTTCAGGAAATGCCTGTGAAAACAGTTTTGGAAAGTAATAGCTGATCTGGCTGCAGATATTCCCTGAAATAAGAAAGGTGCAAAACCCTGGTGCCATTTTTGCATGATTTTTCGTTGTTTCTGTTTTGTTTTGTTTTGCTTTGTTAAAAAAAAAAAAAAAGAACAAAAAAAAAGAACAACCACCACCCACAAAATAGTTCTCACCAGAAGAAAAGTATCCTGTTACCCAAGGGAAGGCCGAGTGCCTTATTATGGGTAAAGTATTAGAAGCTACAAAGTTGACAGGCAAAGGAGTCACATAATTCTAAGTGCAAAAGGAAATAAGTCTGCATGAAAAATGAATGACGGGAGAGGGACAGACAAACACAAAGGAGATCGCTGTGATGTTGAAGTGTTTACCTAGTGAGGCTCTTTCTGAATCTGAGTGCCATCATCACAGTTTTCCTCATTCTCAGAATTTTTTATACACTTTGTTTGGTGCTTTTTTTTTTAATTGACAGACCATTGTACCTGTGAAAATCTGAACCTTGATCTGCTCTGCTGCATACCTTCTCTTCTTCACACACTTGATGGCATGCGTTCTGCAGGAGAGGGAAACAGCTGGAGAGCTGGCAGGTGTCATACTACCATTAAAGACAAGAAGTGTATCTGCAAAGCTTTTCAGCTGTTATAACATCCTGCCTGACTGCTCCAATTAAGCAAGGCATTGTAATTGTTGCTCCCAAAAGCAAGCTTCCCTTCATCCCTCACATTCACACTTATTCAAAACATACATGTCTCTTGCCACGCCAGTGGAATTGATCTCACTCTGTCAATAGCTTTTATGGGGGCAGAAGCTGACTGCAATGGAGCCACACATCTGCAATGCAAATGAAATCCTAACTGTGTCTCCAGAAAGCAAATGCACAGCACATGGCAGCCCTGACAGATGTACTCTGTCCTGAAACCTGGGAGCTGCATAAATAACACCAACATCACTGTCAGCACCCAAGGCCCTGGGGCAGCACTACTGTGGGGGCTCACTCAGTTGTAGGGGGGTGCTCCCCAAGCTGATGCATAAGCAGGCATCTTCTATTCCCATTTATGGTTTATTCTCCATTGGTTTAAAGACAGAAGAAATCCCCTGAAGAAGAGGTATGGAGGGGTGCCCTTGTGCCTGGAGCTGCTGGAGTGGTCTGCGGGGAGGATGGCTGGAAGATGCTGCACCTCCTGGCCTACTTGGCTGAAATGGCAGCTCACAACTCCATTCTTCCCTCAGTTGTGGTTTGTGGGTTATGGTTTCTTGGGAGGAGGGGCTCTTCAAGGGGGAATAAGGGAGCTGATGCTATAAATCAGGCCATAAATCACATGTCAACTTTTACGGCCAACGTTCATACTTGTAGAAGCATCTTCCAGATTGCTGGGGCTGTTGGGCTACAGGATGGCTCTCACTGAGCTGGGCAATATTGGGATTGTGCAAACAGCACAGTGGAAGCAGATCAGATGCTCTGCAGACAGTTCTGGGGTTGGGATCACAACAGGTAGACTGGGATGAGTTTTTGGGGGCTGTAGAAGCATGTGCATTTTACTCAGCTGTAGCCAGTCCAGAGCCCCTGAAAGTGTCTGGTGTATTAAATACTTGTCACCTCAGGTACTGGATACTGCACACGTGGGAACTGTACTGTAGACACAAAGTGGCAGCCTGCCATCCAAGTCAGGCATTCTAGCAACCAGGTCTTCCTCACATCTGGCGCCAGAGTCAATCAGCCAAACCAGATGCTGATCTGACATAGATGTTACTGGCATGGAAATGGGAAGGGAACCATCCCAAATAACAGCAAAGTGAGTATCTCTTTAGAAACTGCCTAAACAAATAGACATAATAAGCTAATGCAACCGAAATTAAAAATTATTTCCCTGAACAGCAGCAAGTGGAAGATAAGAATTAGCTCTTATCAAGTCCAGAGGCCTCCTGGACAGAAGGAAAAACAAGTGGAAGATCAAATGGATTGTGGGTCAAGTAAATCACTAGGCAAAGTGGTTTGAGCCAAACCACAGGACACATTTGTCAAGCTCTTAAAAAAATAGAAATGCAGGATCAAAGCAGAAGCACTTTGCAAATATTAACATTTGTCACCTACTTTTACTTTTGATGTGTTTCATTTTGAAGACATTTCTCCCTTTTCTCTTTCTCTTTTTTTTTTAACAGGATAATCTAATCTTTCAGTACACACACTTGCCTTCTTCAAAAGAAACACAGGGACAAAATTACTGAAACATGGAAGACTTTAATAAAAACAGATTAAAAGAACCAACATATGGAAAACAAATATTAAAAGTATATTACGCAGCAGTCCAGGGAAATGTTGTTAACCCTGTAGTCAAATATTCTAACATAAAAGTTTTGGTAGTTTTCCCAATAAAATATAAATGAAACAATAACTCCTTGTGTTGCCTCACATTTGAGTGGAGGAAGAGCATTCCTGTAACACTTGAGTCAGCAACAACATAATCAAAGAAAATCACATTAGCACCAAATGGATCACATTCATTACTGATCCATAGGTATGGTTTTGGAGATGTTGCCCCATTGATTACCAGGTTCAAAATATGGTTTAACAAAACAACAACAACAAAAAAAAAGGCATGGGGAAAAAAAGTTTGGAAAATCTTTATGGAGCATTTTCAGCTGTGTGTTTGCTCCTGCTACACCAGCGAGAGGAGACCTAACTCAGTGGTGCGCTGATGCTCCTGCAAGGCCGGGTTGCAGCTTTGTTTTCTTCTGCCCTTCTGTCAGAAGGTTTTCATGTCTCCACTGACATCCCGAGCCACGGGACTGCAGAGGGAAAGAGCCTTGGAGGACCTTTGGCTTATGTTGAGAGCAACCTGCTGCACACCGAGAGATGGTGACCTTCTGCGCGCCGCGGCCGAGGCACTGCGCTGCACGGCGCAGGATACAGGACAGCAACAATACCTCAGGCTGAATTTAGGAAATTCGGTAATTGTCAAGTGTGGTAAATCATCTTTAAAGCAAACACTCTTAAAAGTGGAGAGCTAATGTTCATTCCCCCGGGACGAGGCGGTAGCGAGGAATACGGCTTGTGGGCAGGGTTTCAAAGCAGCCCCGTCGCATTGGGATTGAGATAGTGCCGCCCGCTCCCGACGGGATTTCTGAGACTGCTGGCACCAGGGTGACAGGCCAGCAATCGTTAACAGGGGAAGTCTGTCTGGTGCCTGCTCTTTGTTCCAGCCCCACTTTCATATTTGAGAACCCTTATGGTATACTTTCTATTCACAGCAACATTTCAGCCTGTCGCAAGTGTGGCCCCGGTGATTATAGTTAGGCAAATACGGCAAGAACCCACACATGCTTGAGCCCTTCAAAGTATCTTTTTTTCCTCCCGCTCAGTTTCCACTTGTTAATATTTGACCGAGTCTGTAGTTTGAACAAGTACTTCCCAAATATATTTCAGCTTTCAAAAAGAAAAAAAGAAAAGCCACCGAACGTTTACGGTGTTCAGAGCATTTACGGCTGAAACTTGTTCTGCAGGTTCAGCCATCTGTCCTGCCCATCCTTGCACAACCGTTCTTTTGTAAAATGCAGTCGGCCTTCTTGTTGGGGAATTCTCAACACCCCTGGCACCACATTCAGTTCCTCGATATCCCACCCGGATGACTTCTTGGAAATACTAAAAGTGAGGAAGATGCTAGGAAGATGTGGCTCAAGATGCTTACAGCTGCAGGGGGGAAGAAGGCATTGAAGTGTAGATGACAATCTCTTAAGTGATCCACCTGAAGGAAGGACATACCCAAACTGAGGGATTGCAATCACTTCCCTAGAAAGATGATGATGGGATGGTACTTCTAACTACATGAAAAGGAACTGCAGTACCAGGAGGAACACCAGAGATGAGCCAATGTAAAGATTAACAAGTAGGTAATTGCTACCCTTAATTGCTATCCACATAAAAGAGCTTGTCAAGGGGATCTATTCTTGCTACTCACCATTGGAGAAATGTACCTGGAATTTCACAGAAGCTGGAAAACACGGGGTTCCAGTATCTCCAACAGCTGCCCTTCCAAGCACTTAACACAGTCGTAGCACAGGTGACTCAGTGGGATTTTACACAAAGGCTTCTTCATCCTGCTTCTGGCAGCAAAAAGAATTTTAAAGAGGATATCAATAATACTGTTTTGATAGAGGCTATAACAATTGTCCTTATGTGAATCTGTTCAACTATTTTAAATCTCCTTAATCCTATGAGTGGACAAATGTGAAATTGGAGAATTTTACAAACTCAGCTTCTTTTTTTCAGTCATGCACATATACCAGTTCTGGATTTCAAATTTCTGGATATAAGCCTGTTCCCTGTACATGGATATTTTTTGTTCACCGAGGTAAGAAAACAAAGATGCTGCAATATTAATGACAAGGCAGCCCATCTACCCTTGGAAGAAAAGTTCTTCTTTAAAAGTAATCTTTACGATAGATGTAAATAATTGTGTGTTCTTAGAAATTACAAGTATTTCTTAGCGTGCCAATATAGCATTAATATAATAATCTTCAACAAGCCTGAAAGGCATTCCCATGAGCAAGGAAGGAATATGTCAGGTTCATCTCAAAGTCTGTGTAATTACACAGACTTACAGGAACTGCAAAAATGGTGTGAGAACTGCGCTGTATGACAGCAATTCCACTTTCATATTTGCCTTGCTTGTAACTGGAACAAAGTTACTTTAGGTGAAGCTTAGTCCCACTACCACGATCAAAAAATTCTGATTTCACAGGGACACCGGGGGAACCTTCAAAGCCAAGAAGAAAAACTAAAAACTATTGCACTCCTTCCTCCCTAATGGCTGTTACCGTGCTGGTGGAGACTCACAATCTCGCACTGCCCCTGCAGACATCCTGGGTGAAGGCACAGTTTCTTTGAACTGAGTTTTATGTGGCCACTCAAATAAAGTATAAAATTTTCTGTTGTTTTCTTCCCATTCTTCTCACAGGCCATGGATGCTGCCTGTCCACCACTGCCATTTCACAGAGTGAAGATGTTAATGTCCACATCTCCATTGTCTCTCCTCTTCTACCCCTTTATCCAGGGGTGCTTTCATACACACTTCTTCCACTCTACCTTCTTATCTCCTGCTTTCCCACTGGGCAATCACAGTTGTAGCTGTGTGGTCATTTTCTCCCTGGAAGACACCCCTTTCTCTGCAGCACATGGGAACATCACAATTTCCCTTCACCAATAACACCTCACCAGCTCAAGCAGGCAAGCAGAGGCAGCCGGCAAGCTCTTGTCTGTAAGGCCTGTGGGTGCTGCCAAACGACCTCTCTTTGTAGCATTTCTTCCTCCTGGAAATGCAACCATGGAGCAGTTCACATTTTCAAAGTGTAAATCAGGCTCCTATCTTGGATGCAACTGGTACAGTTGGAGCACGGTCGGTTTAAATCAGCTCATAAAGTGAAAACTACATAACGAATGAGCACAGAAAATTGGCTTGGCAGAGCTCCACTGCAGTGATTTGTTTTCCAAAGTGCAGCTGATTTACAGATTTGAGGCCTTCATTGGTGCTCCCTAGGTTTAAAGCAAGATATTTCAACAAAGATTACAGCTGAAGAGCCATCCTGCTAATCCAGGAAATGTTCTGAGGGTGACAGGAAACGCTCGAGGTATGTGTGAGAGGGCTATGTCCCAGCTGGTACTGTTACATCTCTGCACAAAGCAGCCAAGCAAGCAGAGTTCCTGAATTTATTGGCTTTCCAGGCCCCTGCCCTGCCCGTGGCCCCAGAGCCATCCCACTACCCCAACAGGCCAGGCACGGGTTTAGCCAGATTCCTGTATGTTGTCACTGAATTTCCACCCCACAGCTGGAACGGGCACATGGAGACACTGCTGGGTCTGTGAGGCTCCCAGCTACCCAGCCCCAAGACCACCCCTTTTCATGGGAGCAAGGTGATTCCTTGGAGGGCAGAGGAAAGCCTTCCAGAGCTAAACCATGACTGACAGCCCTTGGAGGAAAAAAATGCCAAACGAGGCACTTCCTTGGGCCTGCTGCAGTTTCTCTTAATAAATGGAGAGCAAGATCTCCATGTGCTAGCTCCTATCGGTGCTTTCCACCCCCGGCATTTAAGTTGCATCTCATTCCTGAGCAAGGAACCAAAGGTTCTTGGACATCTACTACATGCTTTGTCAGTTGTAATGTAAGTCTTACTCCTTAACAAACTGGAAAGTGACTCTGTTGTGATGACGGAGGAGCTGGTAGCTGACATCAAGTGGAATGCCTGGCTGTACACCAGGCATCTGTGGGAAGGTGCCCACAGGCATTTAGGAGCTCTCCAGGATGGATATCTTATTTTTTTCTTTCTCCAGCATGAAATCAGATGGTGGAAATTTAAACTACTTAAGACATAACAAAGTGCCCATCAGAGATAATATAAGCAGTACAACCCTACAAACGTCAGTGTCCTAAGAATAAGGATCTTTACCCACCGTGTCCATTTAAAAACCAAAACAAGAGCACAAGGGAAACTCAGTCTGATGGACTGTGCCATTCCTTCAACTCCTATGCTGCAAATAAGTCCTTCGGCTTAAGGAGGTTGAGTTCTCTTTTAGAGGATATGATATAGGCATGGAAAGCCATGGGGATGTTTACTAGCAACTTCCTCACAAATAAAAATAGGATAAAGGGTTTATTAAACTTTCAAACTTTCAAAAATGACAGACTCAAATTGTTGTTCCATGTATGATGTGAAGAACAGAAAGACAGAGCCCTTCTGCTGTGGGGGAGTGGGGGAAGATGGTTTTGTCTCTAGGATACCTGAACTCTAAAAGTTAGGAAACAACAAATATTTCATATTACTCATTTACCTGGGTCTGTGGAAAGAGAAGCTAAAAAGTTCTGTCACGATATTCTCACGACCAGAAATACTGACAGTTATCAAACCCTCCTCAGGAAACTGGGAAAGGCTTGAAGAAGAAGAGCTTTTACAGGGTAGAAATTGGTTTGAGACAAACTCGAATTACCCAGAAATGCCTAGGCTGCAAAAGGGGGCTAGTCAGAAATGTAAATTCAGAGTTAAAAGTGTAACATTTTCAAAGGGGCATCACAGTGTCTTGCCCAGCAGTGCCTGGACCTTTGTGGCACATTTTGGTGGTGTAATACCAGCAGGAGATCCCCAGTGAATTGACAGTGGGCAGCAACTGGGAAACATGGCCCTTGCTAGTCCAGCTGGGCAAACAGGGCTGGATCTGCACACTTCAGACACAGAGCACCTGGCCAGCAAGGTGTTCTTCTTCTTCTCTCTCCTTTTTTTTTTTTTTTTTTTCTTTTTTTTTTTTCCTTTTTTTTCCCCCCCCAGATTGGGGTTTTTGTTGTCAGAAAAATCCTTTGATTTTTCAGGACTTTTTTTTTGTTCCATTTTTTAGCCCCGGTTTCTTTCAAGCTACAAGTTCTTCCTCTTTACGCCACGTCCATGACTTTCTTTTCCTCACAAATGGAAGTGGAAAAATGTTGGAGGAATAACAGAAAATTCTACAAGAATTCTCTTTTTCTGGAGATAAATCCTGAATTTTTTTCTTCTTTTTTTTTTCAAAAAATATTTACAGATTTTTTTCAAGCTGGCTGTTTTCTCTATCAAGCCTTGGAAAGACTTGATAGCTCCTAAGGGCATGTGAAACCCAGCTCACCACCCTGAGTCTTAAAATCCTCAGAAGGTCAGCATTCAGCAATGCAAAGCATGAGACTATTACTTCTTGCATTTGCACATCATTGTTATCTACTTGAAACTGTAGCTGAAGGAAAGACAAGGGAAAACCACAGGGATGAATCCATGTGGCTACCGGGGAAAATTTGCAATTGCCTTAATGTGGAAAATATAATTTTTTTTTGTCAATGCTTGCAGGGGAGGGTAAGGGGGCAGCTTGGCACTGTAGGTGCATTCACACAGAGTACCAAGTTGGTGGCATGAGCAGGAGTTTGGGTGGTTGGGGGGTTTTTTGGGCTTTTTTTTGCCAGCGCTTCCCTTTTTTTTCTTTTTTTTTCCAATAGACCTGGGCAAAGTTTTGTGTAATTTTCCAGTGACCTTGATTATGCAATTGGGTATGGCTGCTGCCCTAGACGACATCAAAGATGCCACACTCCTCAGGTGGCAGGCAGCCCTAGCCGGGCGAGGGACACCGTGAAGGCACCGGGCAGTGCCAGGAGCAGATGGCTCTCCAGCCTGCCTTATTTAATGAACTTCTCCCGGGGAAGCTCTTATTTTATTGCTCCCACTTTTTTTTTTTTTTTTTTTTTTTTTTTTTTTAAGCAGGGGTGTTACAGACCTGGCAGTCATAAAACACACCGAGGCATCATCAGGTAGATGATGGTTTCCTGCAAATCAACTGGATTATTTATTTCCCCTTTCAAACAAAGAGAGGAAAGTCCCAATCCAGAAACAGCACGTGCTCAATTCCAACCAGGAACTCAAACCCCACTGAAGTCAAAGGGTTAAATTCAGCCCCCTTTGAAGTCAGCAAGGGCAACGCTTCATCTCAACAGGGCCAGTTCTTCCTCCCAGCGCTGGGTGCTTTGATGATGAATCCACACCGAAACACCCAAACGAGGTGCAAAGCAGCATCATCTCTTCCAGGGTCCCTCCCTGATGCCGACACAAGGCTTCGGAGCCAGGCGGGAGCCGGGGCTGGGACACTGCCCTTCCACCCTTTCTCCTACAAACCATCAGGAATATCAGGTGAGAAACGCCTGGCTCCTCTCTGCAAGCCTGGCCATGACCCTGCAGAGGCAAGGGGCTGAGGGAAGCAGCAGTGATGTTGCCCCAGATTTTCCATGCTATGGGAGTCCCTGATCACGCCTGACAAACCTCCTCACCAACCTCACAGGTACAGAGGAAACCAATTACCGTCTCAAACTGCAAAAATGTGGCTAACATTACCCCAAACCCCTCCCATCACTAGCAGATTCTCTTTCAAATGTTACCATAATTTTACCCTTCCCCCAAAGAGAGATGAAAGGCACCTACACCCAGGGTTTCAGGTGGTTGAATGTTAGTTGTTTTTGTGGCAGAACCTGGAAAACTAAGTTATGAGAGGTTTGTACCTGGTTCTCTTTGAATACTTTGCTCTCTTTGGTCCCCTTACCACAATTTCTCTTCCCTGAAAGCCTGGGAGGGAGATCTTAGTGAGCAGGTAATCTGTCTCCCGAGTGCCCTTGTTGCAAGTGAGAAAAAGAAGAATGAAAATTGCCCATTAATTCCTTGGTTTTCGGAATTTTTTTTGCACCAAGAATTTTCTGACCAAAGCAAGTTCTTTCCAAAGCATCTTTTTTTCTTCCCCCACCTCACCAGAAAAGGCAGAAAATGGAGTGAAAAATAAGAACGAAGAAAAAGAAAAGATAAGGTCTGGTCAATCAAGCCCCAGTTCTCTTGTCTCCAGTTTGTGATTATGTTTTATGATCTCAGACACAACAGATTGTGAGCCTGCAATGTTTGGAAATAGTAGATGATTAAACCTTCTGGCCAGGTGTAAATGCAACCTTTGTCTTCTGATGACTGTGTGAGAATTACCTTCCTTCTCAAAGTCCCTGGCTGGCCCTGCTCTCTTCACTGTTACAAACACCCTTGCTTGGAGCTACAGCCACAATGTGCTTCCACTTTATTTCTCATCTATCCACAGGTACATCACAACCCACATAATTTCTACTGTCCTGAGACAGAGGGAGAAAAATGCTGAGCAAGCTACTAAAAATTTGAAAGAGTGTGGCCCCTGAGTTTTTCTACTTCTTCACCCAGGGGGATTTTGTACCAGGTAAATAATAAAAAACGTGTAATGATTGACTAGGCTTTTAAACCTGAGCTGAAGGTAAGTTTGCCTTGCTGTTCCAGTTAAATATTCTCACTAGCCCCCTTCTCTTTCTCCAGTTGGTCATGCCATGAAGTCCCATTCTTTATTCTTTAGAAATTTGGGCAACAGTCAAATCTGACCTTTAGAGCCATAAACAAATTAAATTGTTTCACAACCAAATAATATGAAACAATATTGAATAGCTAGGCTTCCGCCGGGTTTCCTCTTAAAGAGAAAGAAGCCCTGAAACAGCGCAGACGTGGGAGATAGAGGGAGGGAGATGGAGGATAGACAGGGCGTGCTGATACCCCACACAGCAATGAGATGGCAGAGCGCTGAGCTTTGGCCAGGGACTGATGGGTATTTGAGCTTTTGTGATTGTTGTGGGAGGCATTTATTAATTATTTCCTCTTCTGGGAGCAGAGCGCTCCCCAAGAGCCATACCCCTCTGCACAGACCCGGCGCCAGCAGCACCCTGTGCTCTGGCCGCGCCTCAAGGTGAAACCCAGAAGCGGCCAAAGCGGCCTTGGTGCCACTGGGTCGGAAACCATTTCTGCTCTGCACTGTTTGCCTGAACTTTGGCTGCACGCAGCCCAGCCTTCCTGCACACACAGCGGTCCTGCTGACACGGGCGAGGGGCAGGGCTGTGTCACCTGCCGTCAGCTCTGCAGGGACATCCTTGAGAGCAGCGCCGCTCCCTTCCCCTCGGATTGCACGCAGGAAGCTGACGGCTGCCGAGGTGGCAAGAAGTGAGTCCTCTTTGGAGAGATGCTGCAGGGTTCAGCACCTTTGTGGAGCATTGCTGGAATGCAAAGCATCTGGAGCAGATGTGGAAACACGATAAGGCTCCTTGCTGTCCTTAAAAACACTATGAAGTGGCCGGGTAGGGATTCCCCTGGCAAAGGGAGATTCCCCACCTGGCACCAAGCAGATCTCTGTTGCCAGCGAGGCTCTGGGACCGCCACAGGCAGCCCACCCTCAGGCCCCTGGGGAGATCTCTGCTGTGGGTGGCACCCCGTCACCTGCGCACCCTCCTTTGCGAGGGGACGCTCCAGCTGGGGACAGGCCACCCTCTCCTCCCTCGCCTGTGCAGCCAGTTATACAGCTTGTGCATAAAGGCACAGAGAGAGAAACAGAGAGATGAGAGGCGCTCGGGGCCAACACAAGCCACACAGTACTGCAGCTGTACTGGGAAGGTGGCACCCACAGGCCCCTTGCTCTGACACCACGGCTGGCACAGGCATCCCTGTGCCCCTGGGCACCCACCAGCACAACAGCTCATCCGTGGGGCTCCACTCAGCGTCTACACCAGCACCCTCAGTACAAAGAGATCCCAAATCACAATTAATTCTTGCCCTGCGTGATGTCTGCACACACGATACAAGCAACAATCTGTGCATTGGAGATGTACAAATGACACTCACTGCTGCTGCTTTTCCCTGAGGCTGGACACCTAAACTGCCATTGCTGTCGCTGATATGGAAAACATTTAATACCTACAGGTATGTGCCATTTACAAAGGAGAGGCGACAGACATGAAGCACATTTAGATGCCTTAATTAACTTGAGGAATTATGAAGCCGTGCCTGTAACTGAAAAATAGTTTTGCCTTCTGTAAACCATTTGACATAAGAACGATGAGGATAAGAATTAGATGCAGGAATACTTCCAAATATTTACCCTGCGTTCATGACACCAGTATCTGAGCACATGTTTATGTTGTAACCTCCACTTTTACATCCGTTAATTCTGCTCTGCTGTGTAACCCCGGGTTAGCCACTGCTCAGTGCCATGGTGCCCTTCTACAGGGACTGACTCGGATCGGGGATGATTCAGGGCAAAGCTGTTTCTCTGCACGATGCATTTCCATGCTCTTGGTGCAAGACTTCAAAACCAGGACAAAGGATTGACCTAAAACCAGGGTGGCAACCCCCACATTGTATAGCCCAACAAACTGAACCTCCTCACGCTGTATTTCAAAGTCCTCTGACGCAGAGGGATCCCCCTCTGACTGGGATCCAGTAGCTGCTGTCATCAAAATGCTGACAGAAACAGAGGTTAAGGGTACTAAATATTTCACTGTTAACAAAGCCAACCTAACATGGTTTTTTGAAGGCTGGGGAGAGGGAGACTCTGCCAGCGATGATACTGAAATACACACAAAGCTCTGAAACTAACCTTGAATAAGGTTTTAGAAGTCTTCTAATTTGACAAATTAAATGTGCATTTTGATCAAATGCTTTGCTCTGTCTTTAATGCTTGTTTTCAGTTAAAATTCTAACCAGTAAAGTGAAGAAAATTAATTTTTGGGAAACAAAATCAGCATGCTTGGTTTTGAAAAGTTCAGAAAAAGCCTTCTTGTGCCTTGGCATTTTCCTCCTAAAATACATTTGCTAATAAATTGTTATCCAGAATAATCCATATAATTCTACAATTATTACAGTAAAGAGCAATGTTAACACTCTCTCATGCACAGGAATTTACCTTTTTTTAAATTATTATTCTCTTTTTTTTCTTTTTTCTTTTTTCTTTTGTTTTTCCACCCATAAAACAGAATTACAAGTGCTGTGGGCAGAATTTCTGACCAAAGGGCCATTTGGAGTTTTTGTATTAGCAAGCTAAATGTTTGGACAGGGTATTTCTAATTTCTTCTATGAGACAGCATGACGCATGCCCCTTGCCACCTTCCAGAAGATCTCTTGCAGTCAGCATCTTCAAGGAGGTGGTCCCAGGAGATGCTTTCCCCCAGCATCCTTGATTCTACATTTCCAGCCCATCTTCTACCACTCCAGGCAGCAGGCAGAGTGTCATCACAGTCTCAATGACTGGCAGCTCCCTAAATGAAGCCCAGTCATTTACCACTGTCACTTTGTTTCTACTAAGCTGTTTTGTCATTTCCGTGGCTGCCCTTCTTTCCCCTCCACACACACAATTTCACCAGTCAGTGCCCTAAGCCTGGCACTGGACAGTATCAGCTCCCTTGCCATCCTCCTTGAAAAATGAGTTTTGCTTTGCAAGGTGCAATTCTGTTTTGCCAGCAGGGTGAAGAGCAGGAGCACCATCCTGCTCTCTGCAGCCACTTTCCCAGGGGATTGGGTGGGAGCAGAGCCTGGGAGAGCCAGTTTAGGTGGGACAGGAATTTGCCCCCTTGACACGTGCTGGTAGCTGGCTGCTGGGGAGCCCAGGCTCCTTGCTCAGGGCACTTGCATTGCAGGGACATCTCTCAGCCCCTATCTCTGTATCTCACAGCAATTTTGATTACTGGGATTCAGCCCCGGACTGTTTCATCCTATTCCTGTTTCATCCACCTGCTATTATCTCCTGCTGTTCTTGAGAAATTACTGCCAAATTATGCTGCTTTCTTTTTTCCCTCCCCATCATTAATTTCTTTTCTAGGGTGGAGAGCTTCCCAGATCACCCTCCACCCACTTACACACATGCATGCACACACACACACACTTTATAGAAAGTGTTTACTTATGCGGGGGCAATAGTTTAAAAGGTAAATGAAATAGGGGACGCAGCCTGGATTGGCTTAGCAACACAAACAGTACCAGCAGGTAAAGAGCCCAGGCCTGTTCTTTCCCACCTCAGAATTGTTTTAAAATGACACCCCTTCATAATTAATTGTACAGCGCCTGATTAGTCACTATTGACAGACCTAGAGCCAATTGACTCTTTTTTTTTTCTTTTTTTCTTTTTTTTTTTTTCTTTTTTTTTTTTATTTTCATCTGGCTGGGGAGAAAATATGAAGTGCCTGTAGCCACACACACAATATTCCTTCTGGTGATTACATCAAGCAGCTGAGCAATTAGAGCCGGTAGGATCAGCTCAGGAGCTGGAGGCTACAGTAGCAGGATCACAGGCCAACATTACCCTTTAATATGAAAATGAAGAAGGGAAGCAGCAAATCCAATAAACCCTAGAAGTCAAACAAAGCCAACTGGGAGTTCGTTTTTGATAAGCTGAAGGAAGAAATGGAGCTGATAAAGCCGGGTGCTTCTTCTGCTGCCCTGGTCTCTCCCCTGCATGAGGAGGATTAAACTAGTCAGGAGGCAGCACCTCAGTGAGAAGGCAACCCCAGCGGCAGAAAATGTGTGTGTGGTTCATCAGGAGTGGAGTCAAGTCAGAAGGGGTGGGCTTGTACCCCTTTCCACTTCCAAGCATCAGTGACCGCTTTGCAAAGCAAATGAGTCTGCTGTGGGACAGGGCAAGGACACATCCTACCAGGGGAAGGTACAGGCAGCCTTTGCTCGCCTTCATCTAAACACCATTATCTTGCTGGAAACCCTGAAAGAACAAAGTCAGGCTCCACCACCAGGAATGCAGCTGAGGTCCTCCATCTCCACATCTCCAGGAGCCCGCTTCCAGACATGCTGCTTCCATGCAGCCCCAGTCAGCCTGGTATCAGCTCAACTCAGCCATTGTACAGCCCACTAAAGCCGAGCGCTGCCTCTGTGCAAACACTTTACTCTCAAAGAAGAGGATCTGTACAAGACCTCAGCCAACTTCAGAGTACTTCTGAGGGAGGTATTAAGCCGGTATCAGTGACTACACAGGCGTTTGCCCCACTGTGAGTTAATCAGTTTAAACCCATACCTTTGGGTAAATACTTGTGTGCAGGCACACAATGACTCGGGATTTGACCAAAGCTTGGTGAATACAATGTGAATGAATGTGTGCTCTGAATAAATAAATAATTAAAGACACACCTAATTAAGGCTCCTCTGTGGCCCTTCCTGCAGATGAGGCACTGTATGCAGGAAATCTCTGGGTCAGCTCTAAAGCAGATTACATGAATTTATCAGAGGATCTCCCGTTCTGGAAGCTGATGAGTTCATCAGGAATCTGATGATTTTTGCTCTGAAAAACTCTCCTGCATGGAAAGGCCTTAGCATAGCCTGTATTTAAACTTCTTAGACACAGGTTATCTTACATCCTAGATGTAGTGACTTCCAAACTTGGACCCCAAGGCACAGGAGACTGCAGAGCAGAAATTCCACAGCTGACTGACAAGAGCCACTTAGCTGCAGGAGGAGTTCAACCCACCTTGGGTCCAAGGTGACAACCCCTGCTAAAGATGCCTAACCCTGGTCTGGGTTAGTATCATCCTCCAAATGTACTTAGAGTTACTTTCTCAGCTTAAATCAGTATAAAATGTGGCCTAAGATTAGTAGAAAATGCCACAGTTAAATTAGAACCAGGTCACAGCTGTGTATAGTTCCAGTTTAGGGTCCAGTTCTCTTCGGAAGAATGTAAATACTGCACCAGTTGATGCCTTTAGACCCCATAGATGAACTCTAGGATCAGGAATAAGTCACAGAATTGCAAATTCAAGTAGTTTGGAAAAGACCTTTGAGATCATTGAGTCTAACCTTTGACTAGACACATTTTGCCAACTAGATCGTGGCACTAAGTGCCACATCCAGCCTTTTCCTGAACGTATCTAGGGATGGTGACTCCACCACTTCCCCGGGCAGCCCATTTCAATGTTTAAAAACCCATTCTGTGAGGAAATTCATCCTCATGTCCAACTTGAACCTTCCCAGGTGCAGTTTGAGGCCATGTCCTCTTGTCCTGCCACTCGTCACCTGGGAGAATGGATCGATCCCCAGCTGGCTAGAGCCTCCTTTCAGGGAGTTGTAGAGAGTGATAAGGTCATCCCTGAGCCTCTTTTTCTCCAGGCTTCTTCAGCTGCTTCTCATGGGACTTACCCTGCAGACCCTTCCCTGGCTCTGTTGCTCTTCTCTGGATGCGCTCCAGCCCCTCAGGGTCCTTCCTGAACTGAGGGACCCAGAACTGAACGCAGCACTCGAGGTGTGGCCTCACCAGTGCCACGTACAGGGATAGAATCACTGCCCTGGCCGTGCTGGCCACACTACTGATGACACAGGCTGGGATGCCACTGCTTTCTTGGCCACCTGGGCACACACTGACGCCTGTTCAGCTGCAGCCATCCAGCACCTCCAGGTCCTTTTCCACTGGGCTGCTTTTCAGCCACTGTTGTTGAAAAGTTGCGCACACTGTTGTGGAAGAGATGAGAAGGGCTGACACTGGGGCAGAGGGTGAGCATGATATCTGTTTCAGGTGGTGTGTGATGCCACCTGAAAGGTGACTCCAGTTACAAATGTCTCAGGCAATGCTAAGAGGGGAAGATCTGAATGCCATTGTCAGAGGAGGAAGCGACCAAGAGGTCGGGTCTTCCAGGGGTGATGCCTGCTGTTCCAGATCACACTGAGTGCATAAGGAGGAAGGGCGTGAGGAAGGCACTAAGGGTGGGAATGCTGGGCCCAGTAACTCAGAACACTGGCATGGGATAGTGGAAACTCTGGTCCCATCGCTCACCTCTGCATCCAACTTGCCATGTGTATTTCACATGAGCTCACTTGCCTCTGTGCTATGGTATTTATTTAGATAATAATCACCCTGGAGGTCACAGTGTTGCACACGAGAGCAAGACCAACAGATCCCCAGATCCCAAGGTACTGCAGCATGAATGATCCTGACAAGGTGAGGAGCAAGAGACCATGGAATCCTGCTTCCCCAGCACACCGGCAGCTGAAATCCATTATGGACAACATTGTAATAAATGCTGATAATTTTTGGTTAGTGAAGTGCCTGGGGGTGGGAAGGCAGTGCATTCAGGCTGAGTGCTCCAGGCCGGATGCTGAGGAAATGCTGACAAACATGGACGGTCTGAGCGTGGGGGATACCTTTCAAAATTTTGTGGAAGTCTCCCACCCTGATCATTAGGGAAGACCAAGTAGTAAGTTTGTAGTTCCTAATGTTATTTACCCCTGACATTATCGTGCTTGGTCTGGCTGAATTTTTCCAGCATTTGAGTGGCTTTTCCTCCACAGGTTTGAAGTTATACATATGTAAGAGAGATGTGTCTGTGCCCATATCAGCAGACATACACAGGGTTATCGAAGGGATATTCTGTGTACAACAGCCCATAGACTTGAATTATTGTTTTTTCTCCTTAGTAGGGGTTAGGAATGATAATTTCTATTCTGCTGACTATTTTACCATTACAAAATTTTGTGCCATTTTGACATCAATGTATTAACATGAATCGCTACCTAATTTTAAATTACAATACAGGTATTCAGAAGAGCTTTGTTGGGATAATTCCAGGAAGCTTCACTTTGCCAAAGATGATGATTCATTAGTTGAATCAGCTACGTAGAGCAAAATATTGAAATAACAGATTTTAATTTCATCCTCTGCGCGAAATGCATAAGACTTAGTGATTCGTTTCAATATAATTGGTTCTATCAGAACTGGAATTCTTTTTGCATGAAATGTTTAGAAATTTCAAAAGGAATTACTGTTCCACTCAGGCTTTAATATATCCTGCAGTTATACCAAGCATCACTGTTGCTAGTTTGCATACTTTTTATTCTCTTTGTACTTTGCCTGTGGGCATTAGTCAAGAGGCAGGGCCAGAGGAAGATCATTTAAAAGACTTTGTAATCCATGAATAAACTATTTCTGTCTAGGAGAAACCATAAATTTTGCCACAGTTGTCCAGCTCGCGATGCTTAACGGTACTCACACAGCACATTGTTGTTCCAGAGGACCATTAATTCCTGCCAACTTTTTCTTGTTTGTCAGTAGGTATTTGACTGTTTGTTCAAACTAGGGAATGATAGTCTGAAGATACCTACACACAGGGAGCATTTGCTCTTTACTATTTGCAGTGTCATCTTCTATTGTCTTCACGCAGTTGAGTAAAGCTAAAAGGACTGCACCATGGTACTGGGGCAACGTGCCACAAATTGTCTCTGATAAGAGTTTTATCAGATAAGCAGCATGTTGATCTAAGAACCTGTCACAAAGAGAAAATTTGCTAGATAGCTCATTTCCAAGGAAAACTCGATATGTTTGAAACTTTCTTTCCAGCAGCAGTCAAGACACAGTGTTTAAAGAAAAAAAAAAAAAATCGTAAAAATAAATCCATAATGCATCTGTAGACTTGTGCGTTCTTGCTACAGGAGAGATCTCCACCTCTGCCCCTACTGCTTTTGTAGGAAGGGTGTAAAGGGGTCTCACCAAGTCTCAGGGAAGTAAACACAGCACTAGTGGATTATGACTCTTGTTCTGGAGTCAACATTTCCAAAACCACCAAAAAAGTGGAGAATCTGCAGGAAAATACAGATCAGAGGACGCACCTCCCAGTCAGTGTACAGCTTTTTAAAAGAAGGCTGAGTTGGCTTGCTGGCAGTACAGATTCATTCAGAAGGAAACGTCACATATTAAACCCCACTTATTTTTGGTAGGAAAAGACACAATATCAAGAAGTGGAATTTGAAGCCAGATTTTAAAAAAACAAAAGAAACAAAAAAACCCCCACCCAAAACTGATGTGAGATCTTACAACTACGTTCTTCCCAGCAAAGCATGAGCAGAATGCCAGCAAGCTGCTGGGCTCACCACAGGGACAAAATGCAAGGAGGAGCTGTGTGGAGGAGCCAGTGTTATATGGGAGACCCACAGAGCTGCACTCTGGGACCTTCAAACCTTCACAAATAACACCGGAAGGAATAAAACCACTAACACTTGTGCTGAGCTGCTGATGTCAGTAGCCACCTGTTACTCAATTTTTCCTGATTTTCATCTTTCACAATCATTTCTATTCCTGTAGGAAAATGTTTGGAACCTCGAAAGCATCTTTTTCCACTTACTTCAGTACACATATAATTTTTTACAGACCAGACCACCCCCATCCTCTTGCTAATGCCTTAGCTTTCCCAGATTGTTGCACTCCCAGATGCTAAACACTAATCACCAAGCAGGGAGGTGGGTGCAACCATCAGAAATAGATCTTTTACATCCCACGTTACGTCATGACAAATGACTTGCCATTAATGAATTTCATCGGGACTAGCAGGGTGGGGGATGCAGGCGTGGCTTTCGGAAGTCCCGGTGGCAGCTGTTCCAGGTGCAGCAGCCACAGGGACATCAGCAGGAGTGCATGCAATGGTCAGACCTGAGAAGTGACTGTCCAAACCACGGAGAAGTGAAGAGATGCAAGATACAGAGGGGCTTGAGGTCAGCTAAGGTTGATATTGCTTGAACAAATCCAGGCTGTACAAAAGACTTGATGATTTAGGGTACTTTTTCCACCTTTCCTGCCATCATTTTTTAGTGCCTCTACACCCATAACATGCTGTATCCTTTGATTTTCCACTGTTCTTGCAGTCCAGAGTTCTTGCAGTCCACAGTTCCTCTCCCACCCTCCGCCTACTATTTCTCTCTCCACCGCTAACAAAGTAAACTTCAAGCAGCGGCAGCACTGGGGGGATCACTGCAAATCAGCCCTCCACGAAATCATTTTGGTGCTGGCCCTACATTTCCTGAGGGGTGGGGTCACATCCCGGTGCTTTCAGCAGCACCATCACCGACACCACGCTCCCCTGGCTGGATGTCCTGCAGCCTGCCAGCCCAAGGGGCAGCGGCAGCAGCTTCCCACTGCGTTTGCACAGAGCTGCTTGTTTCTTCAGCCCCTTCACCCTCCCTCGCCAAGAAACATCCTCCCTAGCCAGACATACCATATTATGACTAAGGTAGAAGGCCACAGGTTTAGTCAGTTTGTGTACAGTTTGCAATTATTCAGCTGTTTTAATGAGAAGAAAGACCTTGAGGCCCGTGATGTCAGAGATAAGAAAGTGTGGAAAGCAACAGATGTGTGACCTTGCCGCTCTCCTATTGCTTTCTCCTTTGTTGTGTGTGCTGCAGCTCTTCAAGGCTTTAATGCCAGGAAGGGGTGAGGGGAAGAGGAGATGCAGGTTTCGCAGTAACCCAAACCCCTGGTTTGTGGAGCAACCCCTGGCTTTTAATACAAGGCACTAGTGGCAAACCAAAACCCAAGAGCTGCTTTGAGAGCTGGGATCCTGTAGGCTGTAGCCCTTTCCAGCACCTGGATATTTATTCTCATTGGTAAGCTGGGATAGAAGTTCTCAGTATCCGGTATTTTCCCAGACAGAGTTTTCCAAAAGAAAGATACCAGCAAATGAGCACTGGGAGTCTTTTTCATACAGAACACCATCTCCAAACACGTGACCAGGACCGAGGGAAACATTTCAGTTTGACGTGCGTTTGTGCCCTTTGGCCTAGCAGGGAGCTGCGCTGCCAGAGCCGGAGCCAGCAACAGGCAGAGCTGCATAAACCAAACCTCAATGGCCCCAGAGACACCTGAGTACAAAGGCTGGGTGCTAAACTTCTCTGCCCAGGTGTCCTCAAACATCTGGGTTGTACCTGGATTCTTAAAACATGGCCAAGCTGTGCGGCAAAAAATGCTTAAACTCCAGAGGTGTCTGTGCCAGGGTGTCCTCCCGGCTGTCTTGCCAGCAGCATCTTCTCTTCTGAGCACTGTCTGGGCACGGGGTTGATGCTGTGCCTTCAAGTAAACCAGGAAAACACAGCTCCGAAACAAAGCTGGTTGGAAAATGCAGTCCAAGGAGCAGTTGTTGGTGGTTGTTGTCAGAAAGGAGAGAGAGACAGAGAGGTGGGTACAGGAGGCTTGCACCCAGCTCTGCCTGGCATCATCTGTCAGAGCACAAGGGAACACAGTCTGTGATGGCAAGCCTGGCAGAGAGGATCAGAACTTAGAAGCTTTAAAAAGATGAAAAAGAGGGGGAAGAGACATTGTTTTGACAATTTAGAGAAAGCAAAAAAAGTCACTGAGTGTGACAAAACTCAGTAGAGGAGAGTGCGAGGAACTACAATCAGGCAGAAACAACCAGGCGGAAATGGCTGGTTAAGAAGCAGTTCTGTAGAAAATACTCTAAATCCCACAATTACCAAAACCAAAAACCAAAACCAATAAAGCAAAGGTCACATTGGAAAGAATAGCAAGCAGTATTACCCGTACAAAGAAATGGCCTTTTTGTTCAGAGCAGATGTGCTACTGCTCTTATAAGGTGGCCACTTTTGTGCAGCACGTTTCAGGAAAGATGTTGGCCTTTTGGACAGAATCCAGGAGCACCAGAGGTCTGGGAAATGTGACCTGCAGGGGAGAGCTGAAAGAATTGGATGGCTTAGGTCAAAAACAAACAGCTGAGGGGGATGCAGTAATAATCCTCAGCTACATAAAACAGCTCCGAGATGAGGAAGGGAAAAGTTTGCTTCCCTGTTCATAGTTAATGGGAAGAAAAACCTTTCTAATGGTAAGGGAGACCCTGAAGAATGATGTAAGAATGCCTTTCACAACACAGTGGATGTATAGTTGGTCTCTTCTTGGGCAGAGACATGCTTTTGGAGACCCCTTCCGATCCCTCCATCCATTTCTGTGCTTCAGGCATAGGATCCCTCATCTGCAGGCAGGCAGCCATCCACACATATCCAGCACCAAATAAACATCCTCACCACCAGCCTTGAGGCACAGTTCCCTTTGAAATTATTCCACTGGGCACAGAAGGACGATGGAGCCATTTGTCTGGAGTCGGGGATCACCCTTGCCTCAACCAGTCCGTGCAGGTGTGGTCAGGGTGGTGTGGATTGGAAGAGGCTGTCACAGCTGAGGGACCCTGACTGACCAGCCAGCTCTTCCCTGGGGCATAGACAGGAAAGATAGGCCTATTTGAAGGGTATTTAGAGAGTCTGTGTTACCCCCAAAAATACTTCCTGAGGGAATTTCTCTCCCCTCCTTGGCTATAGAGGTAGCTAAGACAATCAGGAGGGTAGATAATCAAACTCGGTGCATTGGCTGATATGATCGCCCTCTTCCCCAAAGCGTCCTGCTTGTAAAAATTGGCATTTTTGCATACATTTCACAGGACATTTAATCACATTGTCATAACTTCTCTAAAGATGATCTAGACACTGTGAGGGGGAAACTAGATATTAAAAAAAATATTAGCTGGACATTATATTTATTTTTCAAATTAAAACCCCACAGCACAGTCCTTTATTGATTGCAGCTGGAAGTCAACCCAGCAGGCCATTCCCACTTGCAAATACTTTGCCTGACACGTCAGGGAACAACAGCCCCAAGCAAGCTGTGCCAGCCACAGCCCTGGGACAAACAGTGCCTGCTCCCAGAGCTCGCCCTGTGCCTGTGAGGGGGCCAACACCTTGCCCTGTGCCACGGCACTGCCAAAAGGACGAAGCAGAAGAAAAGCAGCAACCCTAAGGCTGCGATATTGGGAGCTGTGCCCATCATTACTTGGCTGCTATGTACTCAAGGCGACTTTTTGGTACAAGGCGCTGTGCGCGCATCACCTGCAGAAGCACCGTGGCCAGAAAACACCCTTCTTCCAGACATAAAACCGCTTTCTTCCACCGAACTCCCACAGCTTTCCCAGCAACCCCCCCTTTTGTACCTCTGAAGGCATTTCAGAGGCCAGAGTGGGGCGCAGGATGGGCTGGGGGCAGCCCCAGGGCCGCTCTGCCGTGTCCCACGGGGCAGGTGGGCAGGCACCGGCGCGGCCCCGCTCGCTCGCCGCCCCCCAGCGCACCATTGTACTCCTTATCGGGCTGAGGCACATTTTTCGCTCAAGGTGGCAAAACGCCCAGGACTGCCAGGCTGCCAAGCTTTCTGCTAAAAATACCCCTCAGACACGTTTCAGGCTGGGCTCGTCAGAGAAAAGAAGGAGCGAGCGTATTCCGGCTGCGATGGAAATGACGTGGAATGAGGCAGGGGAAGAGAGAAAGGGAAGGGGAGACAGGAGCGCTGCCCATGGCAAGCTAAAGCCAGGCTGAGCCTGAAGGAGGTGTTGGTTGTCCCTGGGGGTGCTGAGTGACCTCACTGGTGTTCCATCCCCCTGCAGAAAATGTTTGTCCTTGTCATGCTTCCTACGTGCGATGCCACCGGCACGGCAGGAAAAGAGGGAGCACCCACTGGGATGTCCCCCAGCACTGCTGGGAGCAGGCATAAGGGAGAGAGGGACCAGGGTGAGAGGGCAGGAGGGAGCTCAAGAGACCAAAGGAAGCCTAGACCACCAGGATGAAGGCAGTCTGGTATGGAAAAGGAGGGAAAGGGAAGATAAAAGTTGGGAGAGCAGTGCATACACAGCTTGGGAAAGGACTAAAAGTAGAGGGTGGGTGATGCTGGGTGGGTGGCAGGAGAAAGGGAGAGGAAAAGACAAAAAATAAAAGGAGTTAAAAAGAACAAGGGATGGTAAAACACTCTCAGCATGAAGATCCTCTGGCCTCATTCTCTGTCAAGCGAGATGCCATTAGCTTGAAGATCCTTGGGCAGATCCCTGTTTTGGGAGCCCTGCGCAGTGACAAGTGGTTCATTGACTTTCCCAGCCTTCAAAAAAACCAGTTTTCGTTAAATATAGCTGATTGCTTTTTATCAATATTGCAAATGGAAGGAGCAGTTGAGGGGGCGGCAGTGAGGAAGGAGCTTAGGTTTTTGAGAGTTAGGACTGACTCATACATTTTGCTTTTCTTATTTCAAACATTTGCCTCTGTGTTTAAACTGTATGAGAACTGACAAACGTTCGCTAACACAGCCTGTACTTCTCTCTGACCTTGCAGATAACCATGAACCAAAGCATGCAGCTCCCTAATTGCTGTTCCTGGTGGCGCTTTACAGGCTTGTGCTAAATTTAACGAGGAGGATCTGACGGAAAACTTTTCCAAAAGTTTCTTTCCTGTGGCATGGGGAAGGATTTGAGATGCAGGAAGACTGGAATCACTGTGTGCCTCCTGTGGCAGGGAACAAAAGTGCAAGAGATACAGAAATATCCAGAGGACCCAATCTTACTGTAAGCAATTAATCCAACCAGGGACTGGAGCCTGCATGCACTTTTATGGGTATTAATATGTTCATATGGCCGTAGCAAACATAATCTCAGGGTTTTGTTTTGCTGGTCACAGTCCCCGTGCTTCAGGTCCTGCCACACACGCTCATGAGGTTTGTATGACAGCGGAGGGATGAGGATGCTCTCCTTGGCCAGGGTTTCTCCTGCCCCACCAGCCTGGGGAGACCCTGCACAGGGGTTAAGGACACAAGGCAGCAGCTGGGTCCACAAGGACCACATGTAGCTCCTGGAAGGCTCAGTGCCAGCCAGGATGGCACTACTGGAGCACGGGCATGCACTCACCCATGCTGGGCCAGCCTCAGCGCCAGGACATAGCACTGACGCACTGTAGCTGCTGAAGGGTATTTTCTTTTTAATTTTTTAAGAAGTTTTTCTCTCCCAGTTCTGTCCCTTCTGGCCTGGTATGTTCCACACTTGTGATATGTCAGAGGAAGCAGATGTTTCCCTGACCACAGAAATTGCCACAGTGTTTAATTTTATTAGTCTCTTGAGCAAAAGACTGTAGGCATCTTTCACAAGCTGCATATGCCAGCCTGAGAGCTGCAGATGACACCAGGCAAAAGCCATCCCTCAGGAGGGTCACAGTGTGTCCAAATAACGACCTTACAACAGGAGCTCAGCCTGAAATTACCTTCTTATTGTGTTAGTGCTGCAGGAAAAAAGGGGGGAAAAAAAAAAAAAGGCAAAAAGAAGCAAACATCAAAACCCAAACAAAAAACCCCAGCTTACCAGAAACACACAGAATGATATAAAAGTAGTAAAATTGAGACTACGCACTGATCAAGGGGCTATAAAATTCAAATTCCAAGTGGGTGACTTGGAGCCCTGAAGAGCCCTTCCTGAGCAGGAACCTCACCTCAGGTTTAGTTACTCCTTGTTCAGGCACTCATCTCCCTGCGTCTCCTCTCCCTGCCGCTGTCTTGTCTAACAGGACTGCAAGTTTCTCACGCCAGGGACTGTTTCTCGCTTGGGTTCTGCATATTCCCAGGGCAGTTAAGTTGTCGGGTTGTTTTCCCACTCCAAGCAGCGGCAGCAGCAGCAACCAAAGTCTTTGTACCTCATCAGACCCAGGCTGTTGAGTCTTTTCTAATTGTATTGTATCGCTTAGCTTTGGAAAAGAGGAGAAACACATTACTTACAAGGATATGGGAGATTCTCCCGTGTTCCCGTTGCATATTTCAGTCAAACAAAATTAACCCCTTCATGGGAGATGAAGATTTAGTGCAGGTAGGATTACAGTGACTGTGGTGGATGTGGCAAGGAGGAATAGAGAAGAAACAAATCAATTCACAGAGGAAACAAAAAGCTGCTACAGATAATCCAGCACAAAAAAAAAAAAAAAAAAAAAAAAAAAAAAAAAAAAAAAAAAAAAAGAAGTGGGCCAGATGCAGAGAGTTACCTGAGCTGGAAGAAAAAAGACAAAACAGCCTGTGCAGTACACAAAAGAAAAAAATCCAAACTGGTTTGAAGGATTAGAGAGCCACATCCTTCTAAGAACATACAGCCAGTTGGTAGCGGCTGATAAGTACCTATTACTATGGCAGAGACAGAAGCCACTTCATCTTCTTGCAAAATATTTAAATGAAGGCAATGTTTTCTAGAGTGTGAGGGTCAGGGGCGTGGAGGACACAGCAAGGGAAATGGCTGTGGATGAGCTGCACATGGGAGAGGAGCGTTTAATAATGCATGCTTGTGTTGCAAAGGGCCCGCTATCCATTTATCTTCCCTGAAAGAGCATTCAGCCTTAAAATAGTGTAGGAAGCACCAATTAAGGCAAATGCCCACGCTCCTGCAGTGCAAGGAAATGGGCTGCCAGCAGTTAGCGTACCTCCACTAAGTTTTCTCCCAAAGGTTTTTGTGTTAAACCATCCAGCTAAAAACCTAAACTTCTGCCCAAGGGCTCTGGGTGTTCTCCCGCCTTCCCTTCCTGCCTGAGCGTGCCTGGGTGCGTGGCTGCCAGCTGGGTGCTGCAGCATGGGGAAAGGGTATCAGCAGGTGGCCCAGGACAGCAATCCCAATGTGCTGCCGTAACGAATACCCGGCAAAATACCTGCATTCAGTGTCTGTACTTTCAGGAATAAGAAACGTGAGGATGCAGGTCTAAAAGGGTCCAGAGGTCTTACCTGTCTCTAGCTGTGTGTGGATGTGCTGGGATGTAGTACCTGGCAGAGCCTATATGAACTGGGTTTATTTCTGCTGGAATCCAGGCTGGAGCAATGACTCCAGCCACCTCAGGTGGCAGACAGGGAAACAGCAACATTGGCAGAGTTTGACCAAAATTGTGGCACAGCTCTTGGCATATGCACATATTTCCTCCTCTCCTTGCCAGCCCTGGCTTCAGAGTCAACTGCTGCGCGAAGCCGAAGAAGCTCTAACTCTACTACAAGTAGAGGTAGGGAATTTTTGTCCAGAATTAACAGGTTAATAATAATCCTTCCATTTTTCCTAACTGCTGTGTTCCAGGACACTTGAATTAACAATTCACCAAGCGCGTTCACTTTGAATGACTGCATTGAAATCGGCACAAACTCAAACAGAAGCCCTATAAAAAGCCAAGGCTTTATCGTGTGCTCGGTGGTGGCAGCAAGGAGGCCTGTGGGAAGGAAACAATACCCGTCTGAGCGGAGCGAGGGTTTATCTGCCTGCCATCAGAACGGGCCAGTCATGTTGTTTTTCCGTCCGTTCCCCGTGGAAGCCAGCTCCGGTGTACAGAACCAGCCTGAGCAAAAGCCCGCGGCTGGGTCCTTCTGTTTGTGGGGCTTGCTGACATAAGGTGGAGTTGAGGTTATTGTGGTGTGGGACGTTTCCTGCCCTGGCCGCTGATAACCGCAAATCCCAGCAGCCTCACAGTCTCCCTTTGTCTGCCGGCCCCGGACCTGAGCTATGTATAGCCCGCTCCCGCCCAGCCCGCGGCAGACGCGCCCGCATCCCCGTGCCCAGGGATGCTCGGCCGCACGCTGATCGCCTCCCCGGCCAGCTGGGTATGCCGAAAAACCTCCCAGCACAGGGTCCAGATGAACTTTTTACCTCCAGGAGAAAAGGAGGAGGCTGAGGATGGGTCTGTGTGGGGCAGAATGAGCACGCATTCTTTCATACCAGAAGTAAAAGGATTAAATGGACTGCTAAAATCCGGCGTCATTTATACCAGCTGAGGTGTAAATGAAGACCTTGCCACGAAAACAGCATTAAGTTCCCTTTGTGTTGTCCATCTGGGTGCCAGCGTGGATGGTGAGGGGTGACACCTCCCGTCAGTGTGTTTCCCCTGCCCCAGAAGTCAGCGTGGTCGTGCCAGCCGACGCATATGAAGACACGACTCTGTGTGTGGCTCTCATGAGCAGAAAAGAAGTGCAAGGGGATGTGTTTTTACAAAGAGGTGATACAAGAGTAGGTGTGGACAGTCAGCCAGGAGAAGGATGAAGTGTGGGATGCAGGAGAGGGGAGCACAGGCGCTGGAAGGGTTGAGCACCAGCCTCACAGAGCTGTGCAGAGAGGGAAGGAGTGCTCTGGGAAAACGATGGAGCAGCAAAGGGGTAACGTACAACACAGTGCAAAACCAAAGGGTGTGGAGCCCAAAAGAGTTTTCCTGAAGCCAGGGCTCTCTTCCAGCCCACCTGCTGCAGGATCACCCCAGGGACTAAGTTGTGCCTAGTACCAAATGCAAGTTGCTGCAGGAAAGTGTAGTTACACCTCTCTAAGTGAATAAAGTCCTCCAGGGGTGTCCCCTGGTCTCAAAACCTGCTAGCCCAGTGCAGTTCACTGCCATGTGGCCAGTTCTCATACCTCTAAAACAGACATGACACAACTAATGTGCTCAGTAGTCATGGCTGCTGCAAACACCTGAAACGCTCAAATCATCATCACAGAATTATTAGGGTTTGCCACACTCCTCCCAATGCTCCTCAGGACACCACTGGCCTTCCTGGGCACAAGGCACTGCCAGCTCATGGTCAGTTTTCATCCACCGAGACTCCCAGGTCCTTCTCTACAGATCTGCTCTCCAGTAGGTCAGCCCCCAGCCTGTGTTGGTGCTTGGGGTTATTCCTCCCCAGGTGCAGGACCCAGCACTTGCCCTTGTTGAACCCCATTAAGTTTCTTTCCACCCGACTCTCCAGCCTGTCGAGGTCCCACTGAAAGGCAGTGGAGGTGTCTTTAGGTGTATCAGCCACTACCCCCAGTTTTGTATCATCAGCAGCCTTGCTGAGGGTACAGTCTATCCCTTCATCCAGGTAAATAAACAAGTAATAAACAAGTTTCATAAGACTGGGTCTCGATCCCTGGGGAATGCCACTGACTACAGGCCCCCAAATTCAGCTCCACTGATCACAGCCCTCTGGGCTCTGCCATTCTCCCAGTTCTTGATCCACTTCATTGTCCATTCATCTAACCCATATTTCCTGATCTCCTGAGATTACCTACAAGGATGTTATGGGAGACAGTGTCAAAAGCCTTGCTGAAGCTGAGGTAGACAACATCTACTGCTCTCCTCTCATTGTCCCACCCTGCCACACCATCATATATGGGATGGCCAACCCTCAGATTGATCAAGCATGATTTCCCCTCCATAATTCCATGCTGATTACTCCTGATTAACTTTACTTCTACATGCTTGGTGATGACCTCCAGAATGATCTGTTCTGTCACCTTTCCAGGGATGGACATGAGGCTGACCGTGCAGTAATTTCATGGGTCCTCCTTCTTGTCCTTTTTGAAGATGGGAGTAACATTGGCTTTTCTCTAATCACTGGGCACTTCCCATGATTATTCAAGGATGATGGAGAGTAGCGTAGCAACCAAACCTCAGGGGGGTGGTAACAGGCACAGGCCAAGCTCATGCAGCTACTTGTGCTAACAATTCAGAGATACAAAACAGATGCATCCTGGCCAAATTTAATTTATTGACATAGGTATGGCTGATGACATGGAATCCTCTTTCCTTGTTTGATTCTTTGTGTGTAGGCAACAGCTCAGACTGGAGGCTCCCTGAGCTGCCCTGTACAGATGCTTTCTATGTCCAGAGCCCCCAGCCAAAGCACACAGACCACCACTCCCACTCAAGCAGGCTCTGCTGTCCTGCTCCCTCATTGTAGCAGCCATAAGAGACAAGGTGCTGGAGAGATCAGCTTAGTCTGGTAAACTGCTTCGGTGCAAGGCAGAGGGACAGAGTTCCTCCCATCATCTGGGCACTGGGATCATGCTGTGGGAGGAACTGAGCTCAGAGCAAGCAGAGGGGCAGCACACACACCCCTGAAGAATGGTAACCCCCTGGTTTTGGGACCGGTGCTGACACTTGGCAGGGAGGTGTTAAAAAGCAGCAGCATTTTACCTGGACTCGCAGGAAGCCTCAGCAGGCTGTGCCCTGTGGCTAAGCCCTGCTGCTGGAACAAATGGCAGTCTCCCTGAGCACCCCAGGGGGCTTACGAGGTGTCCCTGGTGACATCTGTTATCCCAGAATGGAGAATTTCTTCTCCCCACCCCACCTGGTGAGCAGACCTGCTCTGCATGGATGTTGAGGCTGCACAACCTCCACCCATGAGGAGGAAGACAAAGATATCTCTGGCTCCCTTATGCCAGTACTCCAACTGCTCACTGAAAATCTGGCTTTGGTGTGGGTCTGTGGATGGCAGAGCAAAGAGTGTGGTGGGAGAAATTAATTAAAACCAGGGCTTGAGGGTCTTGGTGGCTAGACCTTATTTTGCTTGAGGTACAATTCACTTTTTGCCTCCACAAGGAGCCCAGCAGCTCCTGTTACTGCTGGTATGGAGCTACAAAGGGTGGGATGGTACATTCCTCCCACAGAAAGCCCAGCTGATGTGCCCTCCAGCTGGGAAGCACTGAAGACTTTCACTTTTATACTGTACTTGCTTTACTGCATTCACACCAGCTTGGGAAAAGAGCATCAATACCATCAGCTACCACTGTCTGTCTCTGGTAATCAAATATCCTGCTCCCTGTGAAACTCAGACACCAGGCACCCGACACAGCTTCTCCCATGAGGCTGAAAAGCAGGAAGATCCCCCGTCTCCTGAGAAAATTCAAGTGAGAAAATAATCTGAACGTGTCCTACTCACCTCAATCTACAGCTGTGATGCCTCACACTCACAAATTACCCAGCCCTGGTAATCAGACCTGATCCCACCTAACACAAATGTTAATTTATCAGGTGTTCCATCTCTCTTTAATGTTCATTTCTCTGTTGTTGGATCAGACAACATCCACATCTTTCGTTCGGTTCACCGTTTCCCCACCCTGTGGAATGCTCAGGGCTTTCATTCCTCTCTCCCACTTTGTCAGCCAAAGAGTTTGCCCAGTCCAGGCACTGCCATTCTCTCTGAGCCGTGTCTGTACCTCTTGTGGGGACAGATTTCTATGCCCAAGGGTGATGCTGTACACGTGGCAGCGTGTGTGGTGGCAGAGGCTGGGAAAGGCCTTGGGAAAAGGATGTGGCAAACACAGCCAAGGTGGAGCTGCTCTTACACGGCATCTGTAAGGACAACAGCATAGTGAGTCAGACCTTGGAGACTTCTCTTACTCCTCTTACCTGCTCCTTGTGCCACGTCAGAGGCCAAGCTGTGGCTTTCCCAAGGCCCTTCCATCAGCCAGAGGGATTCACTGGGTGCTCTGCTTGGAGGAGAGACCCTTTGATCCCCGCTTGAGGGCAATTTTTTTGGTGTTAACGCACCTGTAAGGGAATGCCCTCCTCCCAGCCACATTTGAGCTGGAGCTCCATCTCTGCAAGAGCCCAGCAATCTCCTCTGACCAGCCAGCTGTGCTGGCCTGAGTGTCAACCACAGAAGGTATAATCCAACCCATATAACAGAGGGGAATAAACAGGCAGAACATGGAGGGCCGGGAATGTACAGGCTGGGACTGGAGCAGATCCACTGGCCGTGCGTGGTTTGGCTGGGCCGTGCTAGTTAGAGAGAGCACAGGTTCAATTCTGCTGGAGGGGGAGAGTGAGGGAGAAGCCTCGGATTCCACCCCTCTGGAAGGAGCGGGGTGTGGGTACAATAAGCTAGACCCGGGGTGACACGCCAATCAAGGCCAAACACTCCATCCATCTCGCTGTGCTAGTCACTGCCGGCAAATGTTCTCGCTGCGAATGTTCCACCCGGCTCCCTCAGCTCACCCGGATAATGGCATTTCTTTTCCAGTTGTTTAAACTAACAGCAGCGCGATTCGCAGCCAGCGGCTTCGGCGCTTTGTGCTCATTTGCTCAATCAACATTCGCCCCCTGGTAAGTGACTTCCAGAGAAAAGTGTCACCGGCAGACAATGGGCTGGCAGTTAGCAGCAGCAGCTCTGCGTCTAAATGTTTGCAGACGCTCGGGTAAAATGTCTCAACCCAAATTTATAAGGACAGGCACCTCCCCGCGGTGCGTGGGGGCGAGAGCGGCTTTCCCTCACCCCTGCTCCGGGAAGGTCGGGGGAAGGCGTCTCCGGGCGGGGAAGCTCCGCGCCCCTGCTGGCGCTCGGCCTCCCGCCTTTCCCCGCGACCTGCAGCCGCAGGCAGCCCCTTCTCCGGGGGACACGGCTCCGCTCCGCTGCACTGCCGCAAATACCCGCTGCTGCCCGGGCTTGGCCGCCCCCTGCCACCAGCGGCTCCCTGGCATCGCCCCCCCAACCTCAGAACTTCGTGAGGATAATTTGCCTCCCTTTCTGCGGCTCACGTAAAACATTTATTTTGACAATGAACGCGATTATTAATTCCACCCATTGATTTATTTTTCCTAAAAGCCCATTGTTATCCCCTAAATGTGCACTATAACTTGCCATTTGGGATACCAGCAAATGGTTTATAGACTTGTCTACCAGGAAAAGCCGTGTCAGTTTATAAACGGGCTGGCTAAAGTGGCTCCCTTGTGGCAGTGTCCTTATTTTGCTTTGACAGTAAAGCTTGATACGGTTTGAGCCGTAGACAAACCACTGCTCATGTAAATTGGTATGATTTTCTTGCGCAGCTGAGACATTTCTTGGTTCGGATAGTGCCACAGAAGTCCTGTGTACCAGCAGGTCACCTAGAAGCTACTGTTAGATGTCAGGCTCCTTCTCATCCTCCTGACAAGGACATGGTCCTGACTTGTGAACTTCCCTGAAACTTTAATCAGAACCTTTTAAACAAATATCTCTGCTTTCTTGCCTTAGGAAAAAGAAAAAAATACACTTCTAGCCTTCCTGGCTGCACAGCAAATCTTGACAGACAGGTCGAGATTCAAATCAAATATTCAAATCCAGAAAGAAAAAAACGAAGAGTGTCTTGGGTTTTCTCTGTATCTTCAGGCTTATAAGTCTCCAGCTCCTTAAGCCAGACCTGATTGCTGCATGTGCGAGCCTCTGGCGGTGCAATCTGCCAGCCTGTCAGGCGATGAAGATCCAGGTTTTACACAGCTTGAGCAAACAGCGTCTGTTTTTTACCACCGGTGCTTCCCACACCGCATATAGGAAAACGAAAGCCAAGAGGCCGCGCTGACATAAATCACCTCGCGCACCTTCTGCCTGCTCGCAGAGGCTCTGCCCCAAGCCCTGTGGCCCTGCAGAGGGGCTGGGCACGCCACCAGGCCCCTGCTCATCCCAGGGATGTCCCCTCCCGGGACCGACCGGCAGATTGATCCCAGCTCCGCGACCCGGAGCGGCGAGCCTTCCAGCGCACCACGCATTTTGGGAAGGTAAACACACAACCGAAATATCCAAGCTGCAGGGCGGCGTGACCTTCGGGCGACCCTTAGCCTGACCTAACGCTGGTCACTCTCACCAGAAGATTTGTTTATCTTGGGACCTCGAACCTCCCAACCTGAAAGCACCGGGCTGACTCCCAGCTCCAAGGCCCGCCAGTGCTGGCCGCCAGCCCCCATTAGGATCACCCAGTGAGAGGCAGATTTTATTTTTAGTCCCATCCCCGCAACCTCACGCCAGGCGAGTGGCTGCAATCGTGCTAGAAAAGGCCCGGCAAGTCACATTGGAGTGTGAGCCCCTTCCCCGGCCTGTGGAGCAGCTGCGGGCGTTCACTCAGGAAACAGCTCCGAGAGGGGCCTTTCTTTTCGTCAAATCTCGGAGGAAATTTTGCCCAAGGGTTTCCTCTCTTTTGGCTAGAGAACTGCGGTGTGGAGCGGGAAGCAGTCAGGGCGGCAGATGCAAAAGCGGGGGGGGAGATTTTCTCTTACCGTAAGATAGCAGAATGCAGGGGGCAGGGGCGGCGGCAGCACGCATCATTTCGGGAATGTCTGCTATCCCAGAACTGAGTGGAAACAACCCATCTGAAATATGCGGAGCCATTATCAGGTCGGGGCTTAAATAAACTTTACTGTCCATTCAGTGATCAACCTCCCTGGGAGCCACCGGCTCCATTCATCACTGTCACCTTTTCAAAGTGACTGTGATGACAGTTCATGATCATTAACTAGTAATGGTGTGCTTTGCATTAACAGGAGGGCACATCAAACGGGCAGGCTCGCAGCTCGAAAGTTAACTAAATTATATAATAAACATTCTCCAGCTAACCATGTACAGATGGTGACAAAAGGTGGGACAAAGTGGCAGGCAGGAGAAAGCAGGGAGTGGGGAGATTCGTCGCGAGAAGAAGCACTTTGGTACCTATCGGGAGACTCGCCCCTCTACTTGCTATTAATTAGAAATAACATAACGTGGTTCTCCAGCCAGAGCGACGAGACCCGTTTGCTGAAGTTGCAGAAGTTTTGCTGTCAGAAAAGTTGCCTTAAGATTCCACAGATCTGCCATGGCCATGGCATTTTTTTCTACACTTTGTCTTTTTTTTTTTTTTTCTTTTTTTTTTTTTTTTCCCCCTCTCTCAAATGGTATTCATTGCGGGCAAAGCTGAGGCGCTCCAGGCACAGTTCAGATGGGAAATGCTGAAAACCGAAAAGAAGAGGATGTGAGGAGGGAGATTTCAAACTTGTCCTTCATCTCAGAGGGCTGGGGTGGCTCGCTACCACTTCCTACTGGCACAGAGCACCAGGCTCCTGTGCAGCCCTGGTGCGTGCTCAGAGCCAGAAGCGCCCATGCTCGAGTGGGCCCACCAGCTCAGCCTGTTGAGGCAAAACAGCCTTGTTCAGAGAATAGCTTGGGAGGCAAGAGCTCCTAGCACAATTCCCAGTACAATCCCTACTGACTGAGACGCATTAAAAAAAAAAAAAAATCTGATTTTTTCCATCTATTCACTAGCAAAAAAGGAAAAAAAGCCATAAATCTATTTTATTACAATTTATTATATTATACTTGTAACCAGATCATTCACACAGAGAAAAATGATGCCTAGAGCCGGGTTTTTAAGTCCATAATTCAGCGCTTTAAGGAAATGGAAATATATTTTAAGTGGGACTTCAGCAGTAGCTGCCGGATGCTCAAAGCTTTTGCAAAGGTCCAGCAAAATTCCACTAAATGCGCTGCAGCAAAGGCATATTCTGCCACAGAGTCCAGAAGCCTCTCTACTAAAATGCTTAACTATGGATTTGAAGGGGTTTCGTTTTAGGCACCAATTTTTTAACCATTCATCTTTATGTTTTAAATGAGTGCAGTCGCAGTCAGGAAAATCTTGGTGTTCCCCATGACTTAGAAATTACAAGAAAATTCATCAGTCAGTGACAGTTTGTCTTCCTTCATATATGCCCACACCTCAGCCCCTTCAGCAATCTCTGATTATGTACTTTTCCATTATTTACCCCTCTCTTTTATCTACGTCTTCACAGAAAAATGTCCCAGAGAAGGTAACCTGGACTCAGCTTTTATCCTAACCTAAATAGATACTGCAGGGGAGGAGAGGGAAAGAAGATGGCCTGATTTTTGTAGTTCCCCTCCCAAGAGTTCTTCGATCTGCACTTGAAGAGCTGACATCCCTGCCTGAAACATTTCTGGACACATATTTTCAAAAACAGTCATTTTTTTCAATGCTTAAATTGTGGATTGAAGGGATTGACTTCCCCTCTGCTCATGCAACCACCTGTTTTCAGGCACCACTGAGCGGGGTGACTTTCCCACTGCTCCGCTGTAACTGTGGGGAGTGTTGTTAGAATTGAGACCTTCAAAAGAGGCTTTTAAAACTGGGTTATTTGCCATTTGGGAGTATAATTTTGAAAGCATGTGGCTTGGCTGTCTGAGGTGCCCAGAGCTCCCACTTGTGTCAGGTCTGTGGGAGTTCCACGGGCATTAGGTCACTGGTGCTCCCAAGGATCCAAGAGACCTGCAGACAGAGGGTCCTGTCCGCATATTTGAGCAGATAAATCGCGTTTCAGAGCACAATCATTTGTTGCTGCCACCTCGGCTGTGCCAGGGGTCGCTGGGTTCTTGCAGGAGGACAGCAGCAGCAGAACGGAGCTCTCCCAACTCAGAGCATCCCCGCCGGCCCCAGCTGCCGACAAAAGGAGGCTGATCCGATAGAACCAGCTGTGAACTGCTTTGACAGAGATAAAGCCCTGTCTCTGCCCCTGCGTGAGATGGGTGGAGCAGACGCCACTGACTGCCATCTATGTCGCCTGCCAACAGTTTAAATAGGGAGGCACAGTTATGGCAACGCATCCCTTCAAGGCTAAGGACATGAGAGAGAACCTTAACTTCTCCTACAGCTGCTCTTTTCTCTTTTAAGCTGCAGGAAAAGAAGTGACAGTGTCCAAACACTAGAAAGCCAGCTAGGACACCCACTGTCTTTCACCCCCCTCTCATGCTCTGCCAGGATCCCAGCTGGGCTCTGCTGCCTGCCCAGCACAGCATTTCTCCTCAGGATTATGTTGGGACACCAAGCCTATGCTCTCCTACAAGGGAAGAAAGCCTTTCAGAAATCAGATAGAATGAAGAAGCTGCATTATTTTCTCAGGAGATTTATATTTCTTGTGGGATGTTGCTTAACAAATCTTTCTGTCTCTTTTCCTTGGTCCTAAAACAATGTTTCTGACAGAAAAGAAAAGCAGAAAACTACAACTGGTTTATGATTTGTTCTTTTATGCGTGCAGATGTTCCACAAACATCTGTAGAATAGCAATCCACCCTGGGACATAGTGGGTGAGAGAGACAACACAGCCAAGGACTTCTGGGTCCTGTTCCTGGTCTCATCTGTTGTCAGCTGTGTCATGTCACTCCAGTCACCTCAGGATTGCATTGCGCTTCTCTATGACTGTCTTGCAAATGAGATGTTCTGCATTTTAGCACCAACACAGTCTTTCAAGCAACCCTAGTGGTGATATTGAATGGGAGCCGATGGACTCAGATGTACTCAAAGCAAAAACAAACAAAGAAACAAACAAACAAGAGCTAAGCCGTTCTCTAATATTAACCATATGCCCCACGCAGGAATGACAAAGGTTTTGCACTTACTCCTGAAGGTCTGTGCTGGATTAAAGGCTACCATATGCCATAGGAATGCTCTGCAAACACCAACAAGAGGCCATCAAAGCTGAAAATTTGAAGTTACTGTACAGTCAGAGGTGGTTAATTGCAGCTTCTACAGCCTGCTTGCCTAAGTATACAGAGCATTCAACTGCTTGGTTACCAGGGATGTTAGCTTTTCTCCTCACACACGGCTGACTAATTTTCTACATACCATTCAAAAGAAGATGCAAATAAAAGCGGTTTTCAAACAGAACGCAATTTCTTCTCCAGAGTGGCTGCTACAAACCTTTATGAATTCTGCAGTGACTGGTCAGGAAGGGAAGATCAAGAGCCATAACCAAGTGGCTTAGGAAGGAAAGGGAACAGAGTTCTAAGCAGGAAAATCAAACTCTGATTGCCAATGACTATTTTTTGGTTATGCTGTAAGGTGTATTTTTCAAGCAGTTAACTCCTTTCACACATCTCATGCATCAAGGTACTTTTCTCAGCCTCTGATGTGAGTAAGGGCATGTGCTAAGGGATATTTCATCCTAAATGAAGAGCAAGAATACACATAGACATCAAAGAACATGGATCCATGGGGACAACATTTACAGTGACAAATGGTGACTGCCATTCTTCAAGGACTGTGAAATCAGGGACTAGCTAGTGGCGCAGGCAAGCATATCAGAAGCATGAATGAGACTGGGATGATAGCATCATATTGTGGGATCCAGCTATGATCAATGGAAAGAAAATATTCAGCTTCACCTGAACGGAGCTGTGTTCAAAGTGAGTGATGGGTGATGGGTGTCCATCTCGCAGGCATGGCTCAATCTGCAGAGGAAGATGTTCCTCTGCAGAAATGTGTCTCCTCATACACAGAAACTAGATGAAAGAAAATTCTGAGATGAGGAATGACAAGCTAAGACAAAATAAGAAAGTGTCCCTGAGACACAGATGGGTCTTCCTTTGTCACTGCAAAGTGAAAACTCACAAACACAAATTATAGAATATATGTAGGTGCAAATAGCACCAGAAATTAGTCTGAGATGGAGGTGAAGGCAGAGTGAGAATTAGGACTTCCACCAGTATAATTCAGGCATTCTCCTACAGTCTTCATTCAAAAGCTGGTGGTGATTCAGGTTCTAAATTTCACCAGAGCCCACCTCTGCCCCCACATGTATGCAGCTTAATAATCTGTTGCAAAATGCCTGCCCTGGTCTCTTATTAAAGAGCTACTCCAATCCATGGGCTTGTTTGGAAACATCTGCCCACACACACTTGACTTATTCTTTGAAAACATAAAAAACAAAACAAAACAAAAACAACAACAACAACAAAAAACCCACCAAAAAAACAAACAAAAAACCCCCCCACAACTCCCCCCCCCCCCAAAAAAAAATCCAAAAAAGCCAAGAAAACTAAAAGTGGCAAAGCCTGGTAGAAGGTACGAGAGACATCACTAGTAAAGTGACTTGAGCATGAAAGCCTGTCAAAAGTAATTTTATTAATTCAGACAGACTGGAAAAGACAAGGCGCAGGATTCTGATGATAAGCTTTTTTCTAAAGGTATGACAAGTATATGCAGCAAATGAGCAAAGGGGAGAACAGAACAAACCTTATATACTGAAGAGTGGAAGGAAAGTGTTTCCTGACCTGCTCCATTGCAAATTAGACCCGAGCAGCTGGATTCCTATTTCCCGCTTTCAGGAAAAGCACTCCAAACAGAGAAAAGGGTAAGCTCAGCTCTGACTAGGAAGCAGGTCTGGTTAACATTATGAAAGGAACTAAATTTCCCTTCCCCCAGCCTCTTCAAAGGCCAGAGATTTGTGCGCAAAATAACTTGAGTTTTTCCCTGTGGTCAAAGACTGGTGTTTTATTTATTTGTGGTCAGTAATGCTGGACTTCTGTCGTATTTTGCTGTGGTACTCCATTATTTAATAAAGCCCCAAGGAAACTGGCCAGTGCCTTTGCTTGACGGGGACTACTTTCTGACATATGCACCTGGCCAACAAGATCACTTTTTATTGAGAGAGGAGAGGAATTAAAAGTACAACAAGAAATTGGTTTATAGCCTGAAGGAAGGGGAACAGTCAACCCTGCAGTGGTTTGGGGTTTTTTTAACACATTAGACCAATACTGCTGCTTATGCCACAGAGCACTCGTGTGTATACATCAAGCTGCTTTTAAATCCTTCTAAGCACCACAGGCCTCAGAAATTTCCCCTGTGACCAAAGCCAGAGTCTGCCCAGTCACTGCTTAAGAAAAGCCTTGGGTTTTATCCATTCTGAAAGCCAGGAGTGAGACCCCTCAAACAGCTCCTTATTCCCACGGAGTCCCAGGAAAGGCAGCCCAACTCCTGCAGTCCCTTGTGCCAATAGCCACCCCCTGTAGTCGGATTTTAAAGCCTTTCTTCAAGGCAAGGAACCTTAGCACTGCTCACAACCAGCCCAGAGCCTTTGTTACTATCCTGCAGATCTTAATCTTGAACATTATTAGGCTTTTAGGATGCAGTAGCACTGTATTACCAAGTCCTACAATTGCAGGGACAAAGACAGTGTGAAAACAGGGACCTCTCTGACTTCTTAGTGAGAACATTTTGAGACAGCAGCTACTAAGCCTGGGAAAACAAACCAGGGGAATTAGACAAGAGAAAATTATAAACTGTTGAAGTCCTGGAGTACTTCCAGGTATTCAAACAGGTAATAGATTCGTTTAAATAAGTGGAAATAGTTTCAAAACGTCAACTTTGCCACATTGTCTAGCTTCTCCTTTCTGGTTCAGCTCCAGTCTGGGAGGTTTCTTCATGCATGAGCTCAGAGAAAAGCACCTACTGCAGAAATACAGCAAAATCTACAGTGTTTCAGCAAGGGGATTTTCAGCTGGCACATGTCTAATGCTTTCATGATTTCCTGTTGGACAGATAACTCTGGGGAAACAGTTACATGACCTACTGCCCAAATAGCATCAATGCACACTAAGCAAGCTAGATAAATGTGACACTTGTTCCTCTCTTCCCTGCCAGAGTCCTAAAGGCTGTTTGATTCTTGATAATCCAAACACATATTTTGGTCAAAACTTTATAGCTAATTTCAGTTAGGTAGGTGACACAACAGAGCAGGGCCTAATGACTTCCAAAGCCCATCAATATACAACCACATATACAATACATATATATATATACACACACACACACACACACACACACACACACTATATTATATATATATATATATTGCATATATACATATATATACAATATACACATATACACCATATCCACACACACACAATACCAATCAACAGGCTCATTAGAGATAAAGAAGTATAATGTTATTTCAGCCAGGGTGCAGCACAAAAGTCTATTTGCTTCTCATGGGAATTATGGCATTTCAAACCTATGTGGATAGCCCATTAAACTCCACACGTGGATCATTTTAAGACTTTTTACCTTTTCAATACCCAACATTAATTTTTGGCAAATACCACTATCTGCATCTTTCCAAAACTGTTATTTTTCTCTGCAGTCCTGGCTAGGACAGTAATAATACACTCATGAAGTACAAATTCTGCCTGAAGGTATATTATAATACAGCTTGCAGTTTCTGTAGATGCCATCCTTCATTCAGAGTTATGGGAAAACAAGGAAACAATGATTATTGGATACTCACAAAAACTGTTGCTGGTGAGAAGATGACACAGGTGTCCCAATTTTCATCAACGTTCACACACTTCAAGACAATTCCCTTTATTTGTGTAAGCGATCACAAATTGGCTGCAAGATTTAAACCAGTTTGCATTTAGCTCATCATCCTATGGAACCAAACCTTGGCCAAACCAAATTTCACAAACTGAGCTTCAACAAAGCCTGAGAAAAATAGACAACTGCATAGAAGGGAAGAACAAGTGGGAGGGAAGGGGAGAGAGAGCAAGACTCAGAGAAAGCAGCATGGCTCACTAATGAAACAGCCAGAGCTCAGAGAACCTGCTCCAGTGAAAGCTGATGAAAATCTGATTCAGTTCACTCCCTTACTCAGAGAGTGACTTGTTCCTCCATATGCTCCGTAAAAAAAACACTCCTCATGTCAGTAACATGTGAAGACAGCAAATATTTCTCAATTGCGAATGATTCATTGACTTAATAAGCATCTGGCCTAAACATCTGATATATATTTAAAATTCCATCTATTCCCTAAAAAAATAGTCCTTTTTTTTTTTTTTTTTTTTTTCTTTTGAGTGATCAAAACCAAACGATAACAGTAAAAAAAGGCAATAGGATAGACTTTTTTGATGCCATTTGTGATGGAGGGAAAAGCTGTTTACCATTGGTGTGGACCAGATTGGGAGCAACTCCTTGCTAAAGCCCTTCAGCTGCTCCTTTCTCAAGCGGAAGAAACTGAACACGACGCTCCCGAATCTGGGCAGTGAGTGACCAGTGATGCTACTGGGGTCTGCTTCAGCAGGGGAGGTGATGAGGTGATGATAACATTCCTGTGCAGAGGGCTATTCCCAAAGGCAATTAGTGACTCAGCCTGCCAGGTGCACACCCACTCCAGGAGGACACCGCTCCTGGCCCCAGCTCCACGTCACACCCTTCACCGCTGGTCCCTATCTGATGACTTTTGCCACGCACGGAAACTGGCATAAGTTACAGATCAATTTATCACTCCGGAGCTGGATGGAGCACCAGCCCTCCAGGTCACTGTGGCTCCAACCACACATGAATCAACATTTAATATGGCATTAAAATTCTCTTGTGATTGCTTTTAACTTTCGCGCAGCGTGTGCTTAGGACCGCAGAGTGGTGGTTCTCCTGTGCAGCATTTTGTAGGCTGGTTTGAGCTCAGTGTCCAGTGACATTTCTCCTCTTCTGGATGATTCAGAACACGACACTGTCTCCCTGCACCCATTCCCCCTCTCTCTTCTATCGAGAAAGAAAGCAGCCTGAGCACAGGGATGCACAAAACATCCCTCTGTGGTGTGCAGTACAGTCAGGATATGAAGGACCATGACACAACAGCAACTTGTTATCATTCACTCCTCCAGCATTTTAACTTATTTTCCTTCCCTGTTTTTGCTGGATTAAGCTTTTTCAACGTAACTGGGCTGATTCTGGATGCCTGGGCTAGATTTAAAGTTCAGTGAGGTTCTTTATTTTCCAGGAAACATTCTTCCTTCCTCTCCTTCCATGATTGCTCCCACAGGTTTTAGTTTCTTGTTGCTGGGATTTTTTTTTCTCCCTTTCTGGCTTTGACCTTTGTCCAGTTGCTTTTTAAACAAGAGTCTTGAGGGTCTCACAGCAGGTTTCAACACAGTTGTGCTTCCAGTCTGAAAGGGGACTTAGCTGGGCAGATTGGAAGTCTCAGAGCTAGCTGGAAGCTTGGGCTCAAACACTTCTTGGTCACCATACCCCACACAGAGATTTACACCTCCCAACAGACTGTACAGGGGCTGCTGCTCTCACTAACTCAAAGAGCTCATTCTTACCCCTGCCTACCACAAGCAAAGATGGCTACAAGAAATTTAAGGCAGCATACTGAAGCAGGAATACCTTCCTTTGCGGCTTTTCGTGTCAACTACATATATCTGTGTGTGTGTGTGTATAAAATAATATAGAAAGAATATAGAAAGAAAATCCATTGTCTTCCTTCATCACTTCCCACATCCACGAGTCCCTCCTCCACCACCAGGTTGAACAGTTACCATCTAGCAAAATTGTATAAATTTATTCTGAGATTCCTAATACTGTTCTACTGGCAGAAAAGACAAAACCTTGGACAGTGTAATTTGACCTAAAGCCTCTGCATCTTTTCTGTCTTTCCAGCACAGTTTGTTTGGCTGAGGACTGTCCCTGCCCTTCTTTCCTAAGGATCCCTCAAACTAGGCCAGTATTATAATGATTTCCTTCCCTGCTGCTGGCTTGACCATCTGTCTTTGCCAATCTAATAATGCACATACTAAACACTTACACACTCACCAGGTTTCCTAGACCTGCTCATCTTGGAAGGCTCATCCAGAATCTCACAGCTCAAACTGTGGGAATCTCCTCTTAAACCTGCAGCCTGTATTCTTAAATCTACACTTAATTGTTCTCCCTACTATTTTATACTCATGTATACTCCTTATAGTCACTGTCCACTGTCCTCCAGTTTCTCTTCTTTGCACCTTTCCCATTCTGTGCCTTGTGAGTGAAGGTAGTTTGCCCTCTCACAAGACAGGGTTTCCAGCCTCCTGGTTGTTCTGCCAGCCTGGTGTCACACCTACTTTCAGCATGCTCTGTGTCTTTTTTCCATCTCTTCCTACAAAGGCAGCTGCCCAGAGCGATACACAACACTTCACATGAGGTCTCTCCTCAGCACCTGGCTCAGCAGTACAGCTAAAATGCTCCCCTCTTCTCAGGGAAGTGTTGTAGGGACACTGCATCCAACTTGCACTTCCTGTGACTCACTGCAGCACTCTGGTTTTCACCTTCTCTGAACCCTCTGGCTCCAGTTCATTGCCAAAATGTTTGTTATTTCCTAAATACTGTGAGATCTTATCTTCTGCAGCACTGCATTTCACACCTCTTCTGTGATGTGATTATTCCATCTTCCTTGTGGAGAACCAAATTCCAGTCTTTATTTAAAATGCCCCCTACCTCCAGGTCATCAGCATACTCCTACACTGACACTGGGTGAAAATATTAATGCAACTTAGTTGCCAAATTTAATTTTAGGAAACTCTGCCAAGAAAAATCCCTCAAATCTACTATTTATTTTTACCAGGTAAGTCACTTAAATTTGTTGTCTGTTAACCACACATTGAATTCTCAATGTAAATAGTTCGAGTCAGAGTTCAAATAAAAATCATGACCAATAATTTAACACGTGGGTTTTTCTTAGCTTTGTGAGACTGAAATGGAGGTGAAAAAAAGTTTTCCTCTAACTTTTCCGTTGGTGTTACACGTGCTAGCTCTGCCTTCAATAACCAAAGCAAAAGAAACAGGCATTCTTCATTTGAGCTAGCTGCGGTAAAAATCCATGTTAAAAACATAATGAAACTTTTAGATCTTTATGAGCTAGTAGGTTTTAAGTTCTAATAACCCCTTCCCCACAATCTTTAATTTTATCTGCTGCAGCATCCCTTACTTGGCTAGGCTCTCCTTGGAGTTGATGTGGCATTAACACTCCTCTCCTGTCAGTGAGGGGAAGACCTCAGATCAGCAATGTCAAACCAAGATTCTCCAAGTCCTTAACACAGCCTTTTTGGCATGTTTGGTCCATGACTGCTTCTGCTTCCCTCTCTAAAGAATCCCTTAAACACAAGTGATATGAATTGCTTTGCCAGATGCCTGATACGATTTCTCTTGGGAAAAACACACGTTGATGTTAATCTCACATGACATTGGGAGATTAAAAGTATATTTCCTCCAGGGATAAAAAAATAGAAGTCATCCTGATTTTCCTATTTGGTGCTCATATAAAGCTGGTTACATGGAAGAGAGAACTCCATGGGTCTCCTGCCTACTAAAATATTTTGTTCCATACTCATTCTGAATCAAATTGTCCTGAATTTGTGACTGTGGCTCTACAGCTACGAATTGTCCATGCTTCCTTCATTCCCAAATGGGCTCATGGGATTGTAGACACCTTACTGAATAAATACAGCAAGAAAAATGTTATTTCCATCTCTTTGAACGAGATCTCATGCTGGAGACTAATATAGAAGAAAAGAAAAAACAAAACAAAAAAAAAAAAAAAAAACCCCAAGTGGTAAGAAAGAACAAGAAGCTGCAGCAGCTGGGGACAAAATTCCAAGGCAGGACTTATTCAACATGACCACAAGCAATTCTGTTACTTAAAAAATCTGCATGAATGCCAGGTAAGGAAAGACACACACAACATTTCAGTCAACTCATTGGCACCACTCCACCTCCCTGGTTACCCACCACATCACCTGTGCTTCAAGCTCCCAGTCCCCTATCAAGGCAATGTTGGAGACAAAGGTGCTCAGACCCTTCCAGATGGTTTTCCATGATGGCCCCATCAGCCAGGAGCAGGCCACTGAAGGCAGGCACACGCACTCCCTGCTGCCAATATCCATTAACCAGGACAACACCATGCTTGCAAAGTGAGGAAAACCAGGGTCACTGAACGTCAGCGAGCTCAGCATCCTTTCTTGGGGGTGCCCAGTGCCTTTGAAGATCAGGCCCTCGGGTACTCACTACGTGAAGACATGAATAGACCTTTCTCTCTGCCCTCGCTGGAGACACTGGCAGCATTGTTAGAGCACGAGCACAACCAAGTCTAAACTGGCTGAAAATTTGGCTGGCCTTTTTGCTTCAGCGTGATCAAATGGCAGCATTGCTCACCGAGTGTGAAGGGCATGAAAGGATTAGCCGCCCTCCCCCAGCACCAGGTGAGCTCAAACCCTTCCAATTCACTACATGTCAGTTTACAAGTAAAACATAAGGTATAAATGCAGCTATTGTTAAGGTGAAGCAGCCGTCCTGGCTGGGGAATAAGATTAGCAATTTACCCTTTGTAAAAGGATTAGCACAACCCTATTGTTTCAGTGTTTATTTATCAATTTGCATTTTTAAAAGGGGACATATATCTGATGAGGGCCCACGTTCTCCATGTACCCCGGGCCACACCATTTCCTTCCAACTCCCCACTGACAGGACTTAGCAGAGCATTTTATAGACCAGAAATCGAGGAGAAACCAAAACTTTGGCACCGCTGCTGCTCACACAGCACTTTGTTGGGCCAGCAGGCGTTCCTCCATCTTCCAGCTGAGCGGAACTGCTGGGTGCTGCCAGCCACGCAGATCAAACACCAGAACCGGCTTCCCACTTTTCCTCAGAGACCTGAGCTGAATGCAAAGATGTTTACAGCCCATTCACCACAGTTTCTAAGGACGTGGAAACCTGTGCCAGGTTCTTCCCTCACTTGGATTGCAGGCACCGAAGCAATGAAGCACCTCTGAAATTAGCACTGATTCCACACTTGCGGTCTTCCAAGCCTCTCAAATAATTCCTATAGCTTCCACTGGGCTCACAAAAGCCTGTTATTTTCACTGACAAGGGTAGTGAAGAAATTACTCAGCCCATTGAGCACGGAGGTTAGCATCAAACATCATTTCTTGGCATCCCAGCATCTCCAATGGGTCCTCAGCCTCAGCGGTGTTGGGCGTTTTTGGGAGCCTTGTAAAGGAGCCTTCATTGCTGCCAGGACGGGTTCAGTCTCCACTGCCGCAGGGATTCCTCGCTGGAGTTCAAGTTGAGGGAAGAGGTTTCACACAGAAACACGGGAGAGGGGGACTGGCCACTTGGCAGACAACAGCTGCTCACTCGGATTAGGTAAAAATTCCTTCGTTACAGGGAACAGGGGTGTTTTGGAAGGTGAGAGAGCAGATTTTTTTAATTAAAGTGACGCCCTTGCATTTGCACTCTGGCGTAGCCCCACACCCCGCTTTTCCATAAGACAGCGATTTAGGAAGCTATTCTTTTAGACCATAAAAATAGTTTGAAAGACGAACAAGCATCCAGCTGTGCTAAATTATTTTCCTGCTCCCTCAGGACCCAGCAGCAAACCACAGCATGTATTTTACAGGCATATGATTTATTTATATGGACTAACATACAGGTATTGATTTTGACCCATAAACCCCCTCTGTGGCTGGGGGCCTACACATCCCAAAGCCTTCTCCCAGCCCAGGCTCCACCACCACAGCTGTGCAGGAGCAGGATCCCCATTTGTGAGAGACGGAGAAGAAACCGCAGGGTGTTCTCTGGCTTTTTGTAACTCCTTCCTCACATCCATTTCTTTTTCTTTTCCCAAACCATTCTAGTCTGTTGATCAAGCGTCTCACACAGGCAATTCATTTTTCCTGGTCATGGGGGAAATGAAGAGGCTCCAGTGGGAGCTGTTAAGACCTTAAAATACTCTCTGTGCTGCTGGCTTATTGCAGATACCCTGATTCATGGTCGAAAAGAGAGGCCAAAAGTGGACTCGATTAATGACATGAATTTTGGAATCATCAAGGAGCATATAAGGCAAGCAACAGATACTCTGACCTGAGGATCATGTGCAAGCATAAAATAAAATAAAATAAAATAAAATAAAATAAAATAAAATAAAATACACACAAAAGGAAGGGAGAGAATATAAGGGACAGACCCTGCCCCCAGGGCTTACAATTTACATTTAGATTACCACAAGTAGAAGCAACATTGCAGGGAAGGGGGGGTGAATGTTACAACAACAAAACTTTGTGGCTGGCCTGCACTGTAATTTCACTAATTAGAAAAAATGAACTTCCTAGTTAATAAATCAGTGCTATCGACATTTCCATGAATTTGAGGGAGACACACAAATACCTGCGGGATAGAGCCTTTGGATTTAGCCATTCTACTCTCTAGAGTAATGGTATTAAATCATTAGCCTCTGAGGTCTGCTTTGAAGACAAATGAAACGTACCTCAAGGAGAAACAAGCCTATTTCCTAAACTTCCATTCACTGTATGTCCCTGAGTAATGCTGGTGGGCACAATCAAACAAATCACGTGATGTTGTAAGCAATTGCCCCAGAATGACACATGGAGAGGATTTCCTGCTCTTTTTACTCAACTGAGAAAATCAGTTACCACATTCTCATGGACAGGGGCTGGCAATCTCCCAGTACATGTAGCTACTGACCTCTCCATAGGAGCTGGATTAACCAGGCTGACTGCTGGTGAGCACTCAGGTGTCTGTAAACAATGACCTAGATACAGATGCCTCAACTTGAGAGCAAGTCTCCTCAACAGACCTGCAGAGCCCTCAGTCATCTTTTAGACTGGACTAGCATGGCTATTAGCAATAAATATCTAATCAAACCTCAGCACAGCACCAGCGCAGACATTCATCAATCACCAGGTGCCATGGCTACGGCACAACACAGCGCAGTAAAGCCACGGCACCACTGGCACCATCACGGTCCTTTATCGGCACTGCACACACCGCGTCCCTTCACGAGGCGGCAGCGTGCTCTGGGAAGGCGGTGGCACTAGCAAACACGATTATTCATGGCTCTTCCCAAAACAGGGCCCTCTCCTGATCCTGATTTACCAAGATTCCCCTCTCAGTATGGAAGCGGAGAAGTGACTGTGACTCTCTGATACTCCTTGACTCTCCTCCAAAGGCTGCTGGTACCAGCCTAAGATCTGTGAGGACAACTGCTGATGCCAAGAACTGTACTGAAGTGTAGTTTTTGTTCAGCCCAATGTTTAAGATTGGATAGTATAGGTGAACTACCATGAGGCATGGCTGAAATGAGCACTGTGTGGGTACAACTGAATACATTGCCTCATCCCAAAAAGAACAGAAGGGAAAAGCCAATTACTCTGCACTGAGAACACTTTCCCATTCAGTTGGCTAGAAACAGACCTGGGATCTCTTGGTATTCTTAATATTTGAGCCACTTTATTTTTTTATATCAAATTATCCCCAGACTTTCAGTCTAATATTCTGTTGCCGTGAGCTTTCTGGATTTAAATGAGGAAACAGAAAGCAATAAACATTTGAAGCCAGACAAGCTTTTGGGTGGCAACCATGTTCTGTCAATTTAGCACGTTAGCACATGTGTCTGGGGTGAGACTTCAGCTTCCAAAGGTACCTTTCAATGCCACGCTTCAGATTCCCCTTCCTCACCCTGCCAAAAGTGCTCACTGAGTGAAGGTGGTTTCCTGAATCCAGCGACTGGCTGTGATCATGACACTTTCTATCTTAGCTTCAGGAACATCAAAAGGCAAATCAGTTATGATTTTAGAGTGCCCACAGTCAACTATTTTAAATCAAACAAAGGTTTAACAACACATTCTAGTTTTAAGGCACTTTTCAAAAAATACTGTACTACTGGATGACCACAGAGTATTCCACGGTCAAGGCTAAATGGACACCACTGTACCAGGCAAATATTCTAGAGAATACTGTGACAATTGTTTAAAGGCAAACAGAGAGAATTGATAAGGCAGAGGTCAACAAGTGGCTCTGATACAAAAGATTTTTTAAAAAAGCAGACCCAGATCATGGTACAGTAACTTTTATTGCAGAGATCAGTAGGTATTCATAAGTACTGTACATACATGAGTGCCTCACACTTATGCCAGCCTGCACAGGGCTAAAATGGAAGCATATAACCAATTAGTGTTAATAGGCAAACAATCATTAGAAGTGTTAACAAGTGATGGTGGAGAGGCTCTGTTTTTCATTTTATTACTGATCTCTAGTAAGTGCTATTATGCTCGTAGAATAACATTCTATTATGAAATGCACATGCACAGCATTAAAGCCTTTGATAGTCCAACGCTTGCCAGCGGCAGCAAAACTGCAAACAAAGTGAAAGAATCATTTCTGAAATGCCAACAGTCATTAGCATTCACAAAGTTTAGAGGATGCAGAGAGCCAATAAGCTAAAGTGTAAATAACAGGAATTCACTATGACCTGAGGATCTTCTTAATCAACTGAATATTCAGTTTCTTCCCATTTTTTAAAAGAGCCTCAACACACATGCTTAATCTCAATTGATTTGTGCCTGAACTAGGGTCTTGAGTCTGTTACATATTTTAAAATCTTCTTAGCCAATAGAGTCCCCTAACATTTTTCTCTTTTGTAACACAGCAAGCAGCTGCAACTGATCATATTTCATTATGGTTTTGTATATGTTTTATTTTAAAATAAATTTTACTTAACCAACGAAAATGCGACTGAGTGACTTCTGCTCACTGTAGAAAAAGATTTTTCTGAAGACTGGCAGAATTGGACATGACATCAGATACAATGAAGACAATGCATGGGTTGAGGGAAGAAAAAAAACACCTCAAAATGAAAACGTTTACAGGACAAGACAAGACTTAATCCTTGCCTACTTTCTATTACTATTCACAGACAGATGACCTGAAAATTATGTATGCATTCTATATGACTATCTATTTATTGCAACCATTTCTTCAGCTTTGACCTACAACCAGAACAATAAGTGAACAAGGCTTAGATTTCTGTTTTGGAAATATGCAGTCTCCATCCACCAGGAAAAGTCTCAGTGGGAACTCAACCTACAACATCCTGTATCATAAGTGAGTAACACCAAGCCCCTCCCAAGCCACCTTCAGCACCAACACAACAGAGCAGAGAAGTGCACACAAGTCACTTTACTGCCCTGCATAGGCTACATTTAGGAGACTTTACTGAACTATTAAATAACCAATTATGACAATATAAGATATTAAATACAGATAGGGTTGCGTCAACCAAGCTACTATATTTGGGCTTTGGGCTTTTAAAATTCTTCCCTGCAGAAATATTGGGGATATTCAAGTAAGTATTACACATTTCTTTCCAACACGCACCTCTATCTTTAGAAGACACCTAAAATTCAGTGAAGAAAGAAGAAAAAATGTAACACAGCAAAGTCCTACTGGGGAATAGGGTTTTAATGAACACACAAAGCAACGAGGTGACATCTTTATCAGCCCTCATAAACCTTGATTGAATACACAGTGATAAGGCCTGTTTTAACTGCCATCCTCACGATAACGCAGGCAGAGACAACGCGGGCCTTAGCAGCGACCTGCGCGAGGGAGCCCTTCCCGAAGAGGCCACCCTGCCCACTGCCAGGCAGTGCCTGCGCTGGGCACAGCCCACAGCCTGGATGGCTGCCTGGGCTGCGCCACGCCGGGAGGCACAGGGCTGGGGTGCCCAGGGGGGTACAACCACATCCTCTCCCGGCACCGGCTTGGACGATAATCTGCGTCAGAGCTCGCCCGGCTTTGGAGACGGACACCTCTGCGGAAAGATGGGTGCTTCGAGTCACGGCGACCTTTAGCACTCAGATCTGCAAACACCAAGAATTCCATACAAGTGGTTTTAAAGAATTCAAGGAAAGGCTTTTTGGGGTTCTTTGGTGTTTGTTTTTGGTTGGTTTGCTGTCAGGTTTTTTTTTTAAACCACCGTCATCTGTGAGGTGCATAACTGCATTCAGCACTAGGAAGCAAGTCCGCATTTGGGGCCAGCGTGGCTATGGAAGTTGCCAATGACACGACTTCTATTAGAAGATTTGCCTTGGCCATCTAGGATTTTTATTTATTTTTTTAATAAGTATTTCAAACCTTTAAGCATCTCCAATAAACATCCATGCAAATTGCCAAATTAGTAAGCTAGGGTTTAACTGTTCTTCTGCAATTATTTCTAACTTAAAGAAAATACATCTTACACTTGAACTTTAATTCTTTCTCCCCAAAATCGTTCTTCCCTCACTGCAATGCTTGCAGTGACACCCACTGGCTGTGGGAGGTGGAGTTCCAGAGAGCACTCACTAAAATGCTTCACTGCACTGACAAGATCACAGAGACAGAACCTCTGAGAAATGCTGCCACCCAAATGCTGGCACTTAAAGTTATAACTCAGTACCTGTACTGAATACAGCCCTTTCTCATTAACACTTCAATAAGGAAATAATGATCATTACTTGATAAGTATAATAAAACACATATTTGTATATAATTATTAGTTAATTAATAACTCCCATTGCTTGGGTGGTGGAAGGTATTAGTTCATTTTACGCCTATTTGCTCTGTGGCAAGACTGAAGTAGCCCTAGTATGCGGTTTCAGTTTTTCATCAGGAAAACACTGAGCTGAACTGGTACACCAGAGTGTGACTGGCTGGCAGGGGAGGCATCTCACCTTCTTGGGAACATGTTAAGGCTGCTATAGGATTCCCTGTGTACACCAGCAGATTTCTTTTTGTGTCCCCAAGCAGTAATTTCTCATTTCACACTTAAGAAAGAGAGGAAACGCAAAACTAAGTAACTTGTGTAAAAACTCACAAGAAAACCATGGAAATCAAATCTAACAAATCACAATCTAATGGCCTCAGTTAGAGGACAACTTGTTTCTTCAACTGTATTACAGAAACTTCTCTATAATATATACACATAGATTCTTAATGTTTAAACAAAATTATCCAAGTTTAAGCTGAAACACAAACAAATCACTCCTGTTACACAAGGTATTTACCAGAAGAAAAGGCTGAGTTTTAATTTAACTACACATGATGGCTTGGAATGGATCAAGGGAAATTTCAGAAATACTTAGAATAAAAAATTAGAAAAAAAAGAGACCTACTTTTTGACTGCTCCATGGCATGAGCCAAGAGCAAATGGCTCCTGGCTGTGAGCATGCAAGGTGTGTTTGCTGACTTACTCACATTAAAAATATTTTAGTCACCCTTGTGTTATTTCCCGCATATACAGCACTAATGTTCTCTCCAGAGAGTCAGAAGCAGAACTATTACATTCATGGAAAACACATTTATACAGGACTTCCCGCAGAGCTGAAAAAAAAAAAAAAGTTATCCAATGCCTCTCCAGCCAAACTTCCTCCTGAAGTGAAAAATCCTTCCCTTTGATAAGAAAGCTGTGTCAGACCACATTTCTGTCCCTGACAAAAGAACCACTCTCCCTTGGCTTGCTCCAGTTTTGGCAGCCGTGCTCAGCAGAACCAGGCTGCTTTTCCCAGCCAGTCACCACGCTTAGCAGAGACACCACTTTATCTTTCTTGAACAATAAAACAAAAATGAACTATGCACAAGCAAGCAGTAACTGTGGGTAACACTGCCCACAGCTCCAAGGCAGGCAGTTCTCTGGGTTAGAAATTCCATCAATAACGTAACACATCATTAAAGACCTCTCCGTCCTCCCCCCTCTCCCTTGGTGTTTTTTTTTTTTTTTTTTTGCCTGTCCACATTCAAAGCTATCTAAGGAGATGTTCAATGCTGCATATACACAGTTCACAGCAAAACAAGCTAGGCTTCATAGCTTCCTTCTTTCTTTCCATATCAGGAGGAAGCAAATCAATAAAACACGGGGAAGGACACTTTTCACACAAACACGGAAAGCTGGTGCCTTAGAGATTCTCTTGTTTCTAATTCACTGACAGCCAACCCACAGATACACGAGCAAACTTGTTCTGGAGTTTTGGGCTAACGGTTCCAAGCACCACCCAATGCTCTATGTCCAGGTTCCCTCGGGTACCTACTGACTTAATCCCAGGCTACCTACCCTTCCAGAAAAGCCAGATGTACCAACTCATGAAAAATATTATGTTACCATGAATGCAGTTCACTTCTGCTCTCACTGCTAGCTCCTATGGACACAGCACTGTGCCATGAAGATGCCTTAATCTATATCCACCCTTCAGATACCGCAGGTCACATGGCATTTAGCATTCAGTTGTGACAGGGAAGAGCTTTAACCTAGGATGTGCTGAGCCCTTCCTTATCTCCCCTAGAAAAACCTGCCAGCTCCAGGCCATCTCTATTAATATTCCTATGAGCAGAGCTGGTTAGCTTAGTGTTTAAGTACCTGTACCTCATAAAACAACCAATTTTAGGTCAACAGGCCTAATTTTGTAGGAAAGAACGGGCCAAATCCAAGAATTCCAGGCACAGCAATGATGCCCCTATTGACCTCCTCTCAAAATTAAAAATTAAAAGCCACATAGGGAAGAAAAAAAAAAAAGAAAAAAATTTTAAAAAAAGGCATCTCAACATTTGATAGTTGAAGATGGTTAGAATGAAAAAGCTCAGACCAAATCAACATTAAATTCCTTTCCTTGTCCTGGAAAGTTACAGAGGATAACACTAGCCCTCCCATAACCCCACAAGTACATATTCATACCCTTGGAAAGATGTTCTGGGGAGAGGTAGTATGATGGGTCAGGAGCAGTTGGAACAGATATACGGGATATATGTTTCATTTCAGCAAATTCAGATGGCAAGTAGCAATTATGGCAGCATTTTTGGCTAAATGAAAATTGGCAAGAGAAATGAAAAACCAGGCACAGTTGCCATCCAGTAGAGGGTGAGAACAAAACAAACCAAAACAAACCAAAACAACAAAAGAAAGATAACTCTCTTCTGAAACACTCCTGCTAGTTTCTTTTTTTCCTTCCTGAGGACTATTTGACTACGTACTCAAAGTTGAGAAACTCCTATGAAAGTCAGTGACTAACCTTTCCTGGAGTGCTCAACAACTGCTTGCCAAATCTTGGTGTCACCATTTGATTCAGCACAGCAGATAAAGCCTAAAATTAAATGTCTGGTATCCCAATCTTGTTAATAAAGACATGCTTTTCAAATCTATTTCATTTCCATGCCACTTACCAATAAAGCAATGTCAGCTCAGGATAAGTAGATGCCCAGAGGGCTTGGCCCACTCAACCCTACTTGGCTGCAACACTTTAAAAGTGTAAGTGGCTCCCAACTTCTGCTTGCTGCAGGGCAAGCACCTCACACAGCTCATTACTGAGCAGCTGATTTGCAGCAGCTCCTTCATGCTGCTGCCTGGGTGCAGACAGCCACAGTACACAGAAAATCCAACTCAAAATCACTTACTCCTTTACATCCTCTGTGCGTGTCATGGGAAGAGAGCTGTGTTAAACAGAACAGCAGATCAACAACTTTTGCACCAGGGACTGGCTTGTAACTCCCATGTCTTCTTTCTTCACTGGTGGAATAGTTTCAGTACAAGACATATTCATTCCATCCAGGGAGATTTGGTGTGGAGGGACCTATCCAGGGTGGTGGGACATGCAGGACATGGCAGGGTTACAACAGGACTCAATGTATCCATGTTACAGGCTCTCCAGAGAGGGTACAGAATTTTAAACTCAATTTTAGTAGATCACTCTTCTCTCTGTCAAATTTGCCATCTGAGTTTCTCAACTCCAGAAGAACTAGGTCTAGGACTGTATTTTAGCTTTAGGCTTCCCCACGACCTTACTCTAACACACTCTTCTATCTCAACAAAAAAAGTGTGGTGCTTCCAGACTCCATCTCCTCTACATGAAATGGTGGGAGAATGCAGTTTCAGAGGACAATGATATGAAGACTTCCTCAGCCTTACACAGAATCAGAATCACCTGACCAAAACCCAATGTCAATATAAATTAGTGTTTTAAGTGCCATGTGCTATAAATGAGAAAAAGAGACAAACTTGAGCATGATGTGGCTGTACCACAAACAGCTTAACTAGGGCCTCTGTGTTAGGAAAAGCCACCCTGTCTGGATAGACCTGAAGTAATCTTTATTTTGCAGGTATCATCACAGAAGAAGAGAGAAAGAATAATAGCATTCTATTTCAAAGCCAACAATCGATGGCCATTGGGAAATAAATGCTATGTAATTGCTACTTAGTTTATATAGCTTTCATACAGATCATGATGCCTCACGATTGTAAGGTATATACACAGTAGGGGTTACGAAATTTTAGCAGAAAAGTATTACTTGGAACATGGTTTCAGATTTACTTTATTTAAAGAGATGGAATTCATTTCCTAATTCTTTATGGAGGCCACAGGAAGTCTAAAACTAGACCCCTTCTCTTTGCAAGCAATCCTACTGAACTTCCACCAAGCAACATAAGTGCACAAGACACTAGATGGAAGTTTCTCTTTTCTAGATGTCTGTAAGTTTCTTTTAAAAGAAATCCTTAAGCTGTCACCTGTGGCCTATAGGACAAAAAGACATCACCAAAGTCAAACAACCTTGAAACATTTACTTGTTTCTGAATTTCCTCATAATGTTGAGATCAGAAGTGCCCCTATCCTTTCCTCAGGTGGTAGACAAAAGTCTCTTTCTTATGCCATCAATGGAGAGAAATAAGGGATGTCAATAAATTAATGTGAAATTATGCCAAGACCAAATCCAGGAATTCATCCTGTCAGTGCACGAAATTCAGAGTGGAGTTAGGGATACGAGGACAGGGCTTCACTATGCGTATGCCAAGCTCAAGTGTAAAAGAAAACAGGAGGACGTTCAAAAGGGACATACCAAGAAGGAAAGGACACAGTTCTGCTATCAAAAATACAGACAAAGAAAGAATTGAAATGGAGGGTTTCAGTAGCGGGACAGAAGCACTGAGGACATAAATACAAACCCCACAACAGACATGACAGAGAAAATAACAAGAGTTGCAAACATGAAGGTAAGGAAGGCCCTCATTAAATTCAACACACGTAAGAACCTGTGCCTGAATGACACTGACCATCTCAACATTCCTATTTGTGACCATGACTTTGCTACAAGGGATGGAAATTTTCATTAAAGGAATAGCTCTCTGGTCTGCTCAACCTCTTGGGAGAAAGATTATGAGTTACTTCAAACTTCTGGCCTTCAAGTTACTTGCATACTCAAGAAAGCCTTGAGAAGCTGGACATTCCTTCCCCTGAGCAACTTGATGGGCTTCAAAGCATATTTAACTATAAGCTGTGTTACTATAGAGTGGAAAATATTAATCAGCTCTAGCCATCTAGGGAGACTGTGGTTATCATTAAGAATATGTGGGACACTCATAAAAGAATTCTTTTCCCCTGCCCACTGGACAAGCTCTTTCATATAGTTTATCTGCTCCAACTGCATGCTTTTGAAAAAAAGCTTGACTAACTGAATACTTTCAACTAGAGCTAAAGGCAAACACTCCACTGGAACTTTGCCCTAATCAATAGTAGCAATGTTCATGTCACATGAGAGTCAGAGGATAGAATATGGTGCTTACTGAAGTCAGCAAATAACCTAATTATACTTAGCCTGCTTGAAGAAGGAGACAAGTGAGGTCTGGTCCACCCACATATTAATGCAATCATCATTATCCTTATCCCTTGTTTGCTTTCTGCTTATACTGTAACAAAAACTTGCGCCAACTGGAGAGTGCTACTGACCCCTTGTGGGAGAAATATTCACACATTTTAGGATGGCAGGCACATCAGCGGGGAAATCAGCTCAGAATTAACTTTGTCTCCTTACCTCCCACGGATTTATTTCTAGGGAAAATGCAGTGAAACAGTGTTAGTGTTGCAAGAGGTCACTACAGACTCGCAAGTGTCTAAGCGCAACTTTAGGCAATTTTACAGAAATTAAGGCTTATTAGCTTCTCTAGGGCAGTCACAGAAGCACCAATGAATCCTAATTGTAGTAGACACTGCAATGACTTCCCCATAACTTAAAGTCTTGCACTGCTGAAGACTAAAATTTATACAATGCCAGTTGGCACGGTTCTCGATTTTTAATGTAATTTAAACTATTTTAATCCATCATAGCATCACTTGCTAAAGACTGCAAAAAATCCCCACCTTACCATCTCCTGGAAAGCGAGAACATACTACTCTGTTGAAAAGGGAACAAACTATTTAAAACTCTGAAGTATTTCTCAGCCAAAACCTTCTTGTAAGTATCAAGAAAAGTTGGTATGACTCATTCTTGAAAGCAAAAGTCTTCCAATGCATGTCACTATCATGAGCAGGGCTGCAAAAAGCACAAGAACTTCAATGATTTTATTTCTGACAACTTATATTTCCTTTCCTTTTGGTGGAAAATCAAGTCTGAAAAGGAAAGCCTTTTATTCCAATACTACTGCTAACCTTTACTCCCTAAATGAAACAGAGTATATGCTTAAAAACCACCCTCTGCATTTGAGTCAGGACAAATCCAAAGGAAATCTCCATGCACTTTCACCACTTCCATCAAAAACAGATGATTGCATATGGGATATAGTTGGAATGACTTAGAATAGCAAAGTGCACTATACAGAAAGTAATTGCACAGTATTTCTGTTATAAAATTACTATAATTATTTAAATTGTACAGTATGAAACAGCCTTCTCAAAATCTAAACCCATCAATACCAAACACCAGCAAAACCTGCAGCTTCCACTGCAATCAACAGCAGGGGCTGAAACCCTTGAGATCACAGAGATGAAGTCTTGAACCAATGCCAGTACTGCTCCCATCACATTCAGTGAACACATAAGGAGAAATTGTGAACAGCTTAAAAATCCCAAAGCAAAGAAGAAGAAGCTACTCCAAATGTATTTCAGCAATTTGCATCAATTATTTTAAAATAATTTTTTTTCAAAAGTATTTGAAAACACTATGTTTTCCTACAGATCTGTCATATAAACCAAGGCTGAAGAAACTTGAAAAATGGAAACTGAGAAAGAGAGCAACAAACTTTTTATTCTGTCAGTTTCTTTTTCAATCTGTACACTAGGACAAATAAAAACAGCCATTATAAGTCTGGTTGGTTTTGTTGTCTTTGATTACACAGACTTTCTTTTTTTTTTTTTACAAATGCATCCATTAAATTGAATCCTAAAAGTACAAACTATGATGCAGCATCTGTTGTCTTAGAGTATGGAAGTTACTGTATCTGGCAGGAGATGTTTAAACAATCATATTCACATAGCCAGATCTGTAAAGGCCATTCAATTACAAGTAAACACAGAGTCTAACATACACTAACAGCAACTCTGGTCAGTAGAACAGTACTATGAACTGCATATTTACAGAAAAATTTGCACATAGTCCAGAGATAATTTTAAATCAACCTTTCTGTTGTTACAACATAACCCACCCTTCGAACTTCTACTGTGCTGCTTTAACAATGTTTGAGTACCTTGGAGATTCAAAGGCACGTAGCACTTCTGATGCTTCCACAGACTCATTCTTCAGGAACATATTAAAAAAGAACCAGGTTTTTCAACAACTTTGGACTGTAAAATTTTTCAATAAAGTCTGGTGCACTTTTTAAACATCGTAGGCCAGCAAGTAACCAATTTGCAAATATTTTTTTCAGGTATACAATTTTCTAATTCCATGGTGACATCTAACATCATTACAACTAAGAAGGAGGAAGACAAATGAGCCACCACCTCTTTTCCAATGTGCAAAAAATAAGTATTAATTAAGTCCAACTACACTTTTAAATCAAAGCTCTTGAAAAAGTCAGTATACATCTTATATGACAAGTTTTACTAACCATACAGTACATCAGCATTTCCTTTGAAAAGCTTAGACCTTGCTAAGCAGTTTTAAAGTAAGCAATTATATAATGCTATCTGCATACAGAAATACACTACATTCACACAGGTAACCTTAAATTTCTCCAGTAAACAGTCATGTCAAAATCTACGGTTTACAGGAAATACAAACTTAGTTTTAACAAAAGCAAAAATGTTCATTGTGATTCAGTAAAACCTGTTTTCTACACATGAATATTTGCATTCATAAAGACACTAAGGTTGGGACAAATCAAGTATTTCCTAGAAGTTCAAAATGACACAAAGTTTTCTAACCATGAAATGACATGCAAACATACTGATTTGTTGTTGGTTATTTCTCTCTCACTTACAAAAGATTTACTAGATCAGAGTAAAGCAGGTACTTTTACATGTTATACAATGACCTCTCCCTCACACTAAAAACATCACATACAGAAAATTTTCTCAGCTGTCTTTGACACAAAAGCCGCTTCTGTATATTTGAATATTATGCCCTTCAGATCCTCATGACCAGTGCAACAATTAAACAGCTTTCAGAAAGCTTAACAATATGTAAATTTGCCAATTTTCCTTTACAGAAAGTTTATACAAGTTTGTAAGCCCATGGCAAGGGCATTACAACTATATTAATGTCAACTCACTAACTGGATTGAAAAGATAGTTGCATTCTGTGAAGACCCTATGGCTGCTGCCCATTCAATAGTTCTATCAAGGCACTGTACAGTCATTAAATCTTTAGTATTCTCCTAGATGTACTGAAGAATATTGTGAATGTGTTTGAGTTGTTAAAAAGCCCTGAGTCAGAACTTGCGTATTTACCACAGGCTTAGCTATAAAAATGGCACATACTAAAGCTTCTGCAGACAACAGTTTAGCTTTGTCAACACAAACAAGTTATAAAATGCAAAAAAAGACAACAGTATGAATTCCAGCAACTTATGCACAGGTATACAGTGTACTTTGTGGCAAATCACACACTACTATTGTATGCAATTTACACAGTAATTTTACAAAGTAAAAAAACGTCTGCGATGTATTCAGACACCAAAACTGATGAAGCAAAAGAAAAGTGATGCGTTCCCCATCCCTTCCCAAAGACAACAAGCAGCTAGAGAAGAATTCAGCACTTTGACAGAAAGGAGGTAGCACTGCTAAAGGTTAGACTGTAGTGTTTTGGGGTTTGGTTTTTTTAAATGAAAACTTGACCCATGCAGCACAAAGAACAGGATAGGCTCTTCGGTTCACCAGCTCCTACTGGAAGAATAAAATGAAATTTCTGACAATTAGTTTTGTAGAGGAAGCTCAGATCACTAGCTGAAGGCAGCTTCTTCAAACAATTTAGTGTTTACACTAACTGCAGTTAATACTGCTAAAGATAATTACACATACACAAACCTTCACCTCTAGAAAATATCTACACAATAAGTACTTCTTTATTTTTAAAAGACCATTTCATGTCTTAAAAGAAGCTAAAACACCAATTGTAAGACTATGCTAACAAGGCACAAGTACTTGTGCAAATCTGCTATGTTCTCACCCAGTCCAAGTTAAGAACACCACCTTCTAATCAAACTTTTACATTTACAAAGTAACTTGTTTGCTATATCACCAGTGTAGTTTTTGTTATCCACTTCAGGAAAAAGGGATTTGTCCAAACCCCAACATACAAATATACAGTAATCCAACAAATGGAAAGTAGGTAACAGCAGCCCAGATTTTGAGAAGTGCCATATAAGCTTGGGCCACAATAAGTGATGATACAAGTTTTGAGGAGAAAAAAGAAGTCAAAGGTAGTTATACAAAAGTTAACAATCTACAACTATTAAAGTTTATTCTGTTAACCTCTTAGGTTGTCTTTACACTTTAAATCACTGTGTAGTGATACGACTGTTTATGTCTCTTAATGAATGGAAAAGAAAGTATTTTACTTAAACATCTGAGCATACCTCACACTGAACAATATGTATTTTTAGGGGTCTCGTTACTTGTTTCATGAAACAAAAGGAGGCATTTAATTCCATTTAATTTCAAATTTGCTGTTAAACACTGGGGAATAGACATAAACCTTACAACCCTTACATTCTACGATTTTACAATTAATTAGAGATAAATGCCTTACTGATTTTTCTAATTTTCACTTTGCTCAGGTGAAATTTAGACTTTAATCTTTTGCTGAAGACAGATGCACAGTGATATTTCCTTAATTCTATTTGTTATGAGCCCCTTTGGCTTTCAAGTGAACTTCTCATCCTTAAAATGTGCTATCCAATTAAACATTTGTACTCTGTGCACATTGCACAGATAACAACAGAATAAAGTGAATGAGCTTACTGGGTTCCTCAACAATACTAAGTTCACCTTCTACATCCAAATGCAAAGAGAGGGTCTGAATATAAATATTTATTTCCATGTATGATACCGGATTTGCAAGTGTTTTTCCTCATTAAGTTTTTGAAAGGCAAACTGCATCGCCATCTCCAGACAAGATATAGCTCCTCCTCCTGTCAGTAAGAGACCCATATAAATAATTCAAGCATCTTGGTTAGCTTTCCTAGTTTTTCTAATTCAGTTGTTTTTCTTGGCACTGAAATAGCATCAAGCTGACATACTTGTTTCAACTGGCATACAACATTGCTGAATGAGTCCAATCACAAATTCCTACGCAGTCACATGCATCTGCTGTGATTGCAATATAGGACACTAAAGCTGCTCCTACAGCAATACCTTCAGTCATTGGCTCCATTTCCATAGGACTGCAATGGTATTCAAGTACTGAGAGTGTTAAACAGTAGCTTACATCCAGTTTCCTACCCAGGAGGCTTCAGATCTGTTCTAACTCAGCTGAATTATTCAACTGACGCTAATCTGGAATACTTTCAAGTAATTCTGGCTTGTTCTGGCAAAAAAGAATTAGGAGAATGCAAACTGCTAGCTGAGGTTTCAGTTTTGAGTTGTGTTATCACAAAGAGATCCACCCTGCATCTGTGCAGACATGCTTGCAAGAGGTCCCCTTGAAGAATTAGAGGACAAAATATGTCTGCCAGAGACAGACGAAATCAAAGAAAAATCTGATGCATGACAGGCTAAAACTCAGAATGGATCATCAAATGGCACATCCTATTACAGAAGTATTTCCAGGGGACACCTGACAAGAAACTGAAGCCGACTATAGAAAGTTCAGCTGTCAAACATGCTACCAAAAAAAAACCCCAAAAAAACAAACAAAAAACCTTAGTGATGTTCATATTGGTCAAATGAAAATTGCAGTGAACACTGAGCTGCAGATGCACACAGAGTTCAAGTGGAGATACTGAAATGCTGAACTGGAAACAGGCTTTATATCAAAAACTTTCCAGAACTCCTTGAAATTTTGGTATTTTAGAATAGGAACCAAGAAGCAAAAAAAGGGAAGGCTGCTTCATTTGGTCAAGAACACAGATGCAGATTATCTGAGAACAATAGTATGCAAAATAAACCAGACTGCTACAGTGAATCCAGATTGTGATTGTGTCTAATGAAAAAAACACTGAAAATCATGAGGAACATTTGGAATGCTGGATGAGGACTAAAGACAGGCTGTGCACTACATCACTTCATCGTGTTAAAAGCCACTCTACATACACTTTTCCAATATATCACTGTACTCGTTTCCTGGAAAACTTTATTCAGTGTTTAAATCTTATTGCTTAAATGTCTGTCTTTACAGTTTATTAGTAACAGTCTTCTGAGACATTTGCCAACATTTGCACAGTTCAGGCGTATCAACATAAGTTTCAGAAGACAGACTGATTCATCTGAAAAGATGAATCCACAATTATATCTTTATCCTTACTTGGATCTTTCCCTGAACTACCCTTTTGTCCACATTTTAGCCATATGCAATGAGAATTCAATGATAAATTCATCTTAGCTTCAAGTAAGGCACCTAAGTGACTCCAGCATAGATTTCTTTAATGTTCTGCAAGAGCATGTCCAAATGAATTCCGCACAATGGCAAAGGGCTACTTGAACTATGCACTCAGAAAATGGTTGAATCACTTAGATTAAGCACAGATTCCTTTTAGCTACAAGAGATCCTTTAATCAGCGTATTTTCTACCACCAAAAAGGATGAAAGGATGCATTTGTTTTCAAAATGTTGACAGTTTGCAGTCCCTAAACCTAACACTAGCATTTTGAGGGCCAGGAGGAACAGCTCTTTATCACATCAGTGACAACAAACTCCTTCAACCAAATTCAGCTCAACTAGGCACAGCTCACAAAATTCACTGTTCTGTCACAAATATCCTCATTTGCAGTATTACTCAGTAATGCTCACAGATAAGTTCTGGTGTTAGCACCCTACTTAGATGTATAATCAACATTAAATATTCTCTTTTGCCGTTGACACTGTTTGCCTGGAGACAATAAAACTCACTTAAAAAGAATGGAAATTTCAAAATCTGTTTTGTCCGAATTCATAGACCCACAATTTTTAAAAGGCTCTGCATGTATGTATTTCTACACAATGGATCAAATTCACTCATCTAAAAGGGATAACTGACCCGCTGCTCATATGTTCTGCTTTCCACTCAAGTTAAAAGCAATTTCATGGGAAGTCAAGCAATTAGCAGAATTATGAAGCTCACTGTTTACGTTACTTAGCTTTGAACGTGTTAGACTAAAGTGCAGTTTTGGAAACATAATGCTTCTAAAACAGATTTTTCTTTTTACTGTTTCCTATATAACCTGTCCTCAGGAACAGAAGGCATGATAAAGTTTTACCTTAACATTGTATTCTGAGGCGTGACCTTATGGGAATAGTATATTTATTACTACTGTGTATATATTTTGTATCAATTTTTCATGACTGTGTATTTCAAGACAGAAATTACTGTGAATCAGAACCGTCACAGGAAATGCCAACACTCTCCAGAAAAGCATAAAGCAAAAAAGTCCTAAATATTTATGTCTGGTAGTAACCTGACAATATAAAAAAAAAAAAAAATCCCTTACATCACTTGATACCTGATACATACATGATACACATGAACAAAACCAAAATTAGATTGTCCCTTTAAGGGGAAGAAAAAGAAGACAGAAACAAAATGAAAAAAAAGCCTGCTTTAAATCAGCATTAGGCTTAGATGTTTTTTAAGAGTAAAGCTACAAGCTGACTGTTCAAATACTGTTGCTTTTATTTGGTGTGTTCACAGTCTTTAAACAATTGCTATGTAACAAACCTGTGCTACAGTATTAGAAATGTTTCCATCAGAACCCTTTACCGTCTTCCACACTTAACAGAGATTTAAACCATCAACACGTCCTTACTCTTCCACAACCTAGTAAAAGACACTGGCCCCTGTTTAATACAAAAGGATCCTCCGTTCAATTGCCTTGCGGCATATGGGGCACTCGCTCATTCGGTCTCCACAAAGCTGACACGTTCCGTGGCCACACAGAAAGATCATGTTCTTCAGGCGGTCCAGACAGACAGGACACATAGTCTGGAAAAGATTTTGACAGGTTACACAGTCAGTGGATGTAGTTATACAGTACTGAATATGCAACATATAAACTGCTGAAATTTAAGAACAAATATGTCATCCTAACATAGCAAATAATTGCCATAGCCACTAAGCTAAATTGGGCTTTTTTTTGAATCCCATTTTTATTTCATATTGGCTTACAATATAAGGGCTTTTCCTACTCCATCATGACACAAACAACTATGTAGCTTTTTTCTAAATATGATTCCTTTAATTAAGGCAATCCAGTAGTAGGCTGATATCATATTTTCAATATCATTAAGCAAGTTTGCAACATTAAAATATTCTTGAGAAACATTCTCCTTCACATCATGTAATCTTCCGGAAAACAAAATATAAATAGCTTGATGTGTGCAATGCTTGGGAAATGATTTACAAATTTCTTCTCAGCCTACCTAGCTGTTCATATACTTACCTGTAAACACCAAGTACTCAATACCCACAGAAGGAATAAAAATGTTGCATTATCGATATGGTATGTAAAAATTTAGTACTTTGTTTGTGGAAGTTATCTAGATTTTTAACCAAAAGAACACCTCAAGTTTCAAATAAAGAACAGTTTAGTAAATCCATAACCTTCACTCATAACAGCAGCACAGCAAACTTTTAAAATCAGTTTTAATTGCTGAACGTGAAGTGATAGTCAATGCCCAAAGTTCTTCAACAGCAAAAATCATTTTGTACCAAGCCACTCAGGAACAATGTCCTTCACCTTTTGTCATGTGCAGAAATTGAAGTTTTCATGAGGCATGTTCCTTCACCATAAACATATTGCAGCCGTATGAGGATTTCATTTATAACAGTTTATCAAATGTTAGTAAATGAATAGATGTTACAACAGATGAAAATTGTTAGGACCATTCAATAGATCAGATCAAATCAAATCTAAGATGCCCTCATATCTGAGACATTCTACATGTATCTAACAATTACAAATGTTGATATCATACATAACATGAAATACTAACAAGGTTTGTATTTCAAATACAAATTCATTTTATCACCATTTTGCACCTGTGACTTGCCTTTGCATTCATCATTCGGGCTCTGCTTCAATTTGTTCAAAACATGAGAGAGAATCCATACCAAGGTACCCTATTCAGAAAAACCCTAAAGCACATTTTCCATGAAGTCAATAGGTATTAATTCCTAGGGTAGATAGCTTAACTGAAGACCAAAGAAATTCACCATATTTCTGCTTAATTGGCTTGGAATCTGGCCAAATTACTATTTTAATCTGCAGGATACTAATATAATGAGCCAGCAGGAAAAAAAAACTTCCAGGTAAAACCTTAGGTCAATTTATGTTTAAAAAAAACCTGAAGGGGGGTGTGCTCCAGCTTTGCCAGAATTTCCATAGTACTGTAACAAAACATTCTCAAACTAAAAATCTACAGAAGACTGAACGTCTGTCAGTCAGTGCTGCTCATTTTTCCCTTCACACTAAGTCATCACCTTCACATCCCACACATCAATGGGACCTTTAGAGTATTCCTCCTTCAGCAACTCATAGACTTCAAGTATAAGTGAAACAGCTATTTCCACTGGAACGAATACACAGCTGTGTGACAAGTGTCTATAACTTGACAGCACTGGCATGATGACCTTTCACAAAGGACTGACAAAACAAACACTCATCTTTGGGAAAATACCCAATGTGTAGCCTTGATTCTGTTTTAGCTATTTGCTTTTGTGTCTAAATATAATGTCAGAATTAGTGAAATTACAAGGGTCTGTTTCTCTCCAAATGCTACACCATCATTTAAAAATGAAAACATCCACTAATAATAAAAATAATAAAAAAAACCCAATCTGTCAAAGCACCATTACTTCAAACTGTTTCATTCAGTAAAGGACGGGAATACCAACATTTTCATTTAATAGATACGCAGTATTAGAAAACTGCCCTATTTCTCCTGCTTAGCAAAAAAGCAGAGTACATAAAATACGTCAGTTTAATTTCTTAACATGATACTATCTTAAAACTTAAGTTCCTACACACAGTAGGAGGACTCAGCTGGCAGAATAACAAACTTCCTGTTTGCTACACAATTCTCTTCTGACAGGCTTTCCTCAACTAGTTCAGCAGTCTCCCAGTGGGATACAAGCCCAGATAACTGAGTTTTATCCAACTCTGAAGGAAAATTCCTTACTTAACCACCATCTTACACATACTTTTACATGGAAAGAAAGTTCACTGCAAGCCTTATGCCCCATCATTTGGGCAGTAGAAAATAAGGAGTGAGAATTAAGCAGTTATCTGTAACTATTGTACTACTTGTTAGAACATTCTCTGCATGAAATCCCATTTTTTATCTGCCTGAAACATTTGACTCCCATCTTTTGAAGGAAAATGAGTAGTATAAAAGGGCACTATGCCTGTTCTATATGAGAATTATTTCTTCAGGTAGAGTACTCTGGGAAAGTGCTCATTGCACCTTAAATGTAACTGGGTTTGTAACTCAGATAATTTTCTGTCACTAACAAGGTGTTTTAAACTGCAAAAAGTATCAATTTCTCACTATTAAAAACAGTTTTAAAAATAACATCTAGGTGCACAGTGACAAAATAAATTTATTTTTTAAGGAAGAAGAAAATGATGTAAGTATGGTGAAGGAACATACGTAAGATATTAGATGGATGATGATGATTATGTATGAAATGGAGTGAAGGTATTGCAATTACAGTCAAAAGGGTTCACATTCAGGGAATCCCTGAAGAATGGTGTGGTCATCAGATGTGGAAGATTCTGTTGACATCAGCATCACTTCTGCTTGGCACCAGAAATAGTTTTAAAAGCTTGCTGCACTAACATATTAGATTATCATTGAAGGTATGAGTTGAAACAAAGGCTTATACCTGCTGAAAGAGAACAAATTAATTTTAAGTAGAAAAATATCAATTGAACATGAAGACTGAACTGTTACAGCACAAATCAAAAGAACACACAATTACAGTGGAATGCTGTGCATAACTTCAAGCACTAATTTAAAAGATGAGATGATCAATTTTAATCAAATCCCACTTGCTATTCACAAGTATGATACAACTTGCCCTGTCACAAGACTAAGCACAGAAGATACTAAAGAAAACAGAGTCTCAAGCCAAGAGGAACACAGGGAATGACCGGAACCATCTCTTTCTAGTCTGAGGCACTGAACAATTCTGGCTGCTGGCTAGCAAAATCCCAAAGGTTAGATAACATCATAGAATAAAACAGCCCCTAAGGAAAACTGACAAAAAACCCCTGAGATCACACCTAATCAAGAAGAAAAACTGTAACACAAAGTAGTTTTCTTTTCACATGCCTATTACATAAGAATACCAGCATACCCAAACAGAACTCTAATATTCTATAACTCTGAAAGTACCCTGAAAAAAATGTATCTGAAAAAACCAGATTACTTGCATTTAAACATGCATCTGGCATCTTTTGCATGTATCATTTCAAATGCCAAAAGAATACCCTTATTCTTTCCACTCAACGCTAAAAAGGTAAAGCAGCAGCTAAACAGTGGATGTGAGACATCAGAGATGACAGTAACATCTAGAGTTTCTACGTAAGACAGACATCCATTTTCAAATTACAATCTTCAATCTGCATGTTCTTTACAGATAAAAACTACACAGGAAACTGTTTTGAATTTCTATGACTGGGGTGCTGGCCTGGTCACCTTATGACAGGAAGAGCTCTTCACAGACATTCAGTTGAGCACATCAGCTCTCAATTTAAGGCAGTTAGAAACACAGGCCCTACAGCTGGCAATCTAAATGTTCTAGCCCTGGCTTTCATGCACATGAACAGCTGAATCCAACAACTACCAGGAGTAGATGTGATGCTGCCATCACTGAAGTACTATGGACTGCTGTAAGCCTACTAGAGGAAAAGGCAAGCTAGAACACCTCAGTTTCCTGTATCCATGAAAAGTTTCTTCCAATTGTGCTATACACACAGAAGCAAAAAGTCACATTATCAGGATTCTAAGAGAGCAAGCTCATTCAGTAGTCAGATGCTCTGGATCCCTTACTGCTGAAAGATCTACAAACAGTATTCCTAATTATGAAGATAAACCTTAACATTTAAATTCCAAATATTTGAATTACACATAAAATAATTTCAAAGTTTTAACCTTGCAGTCACACAGTTTTTTGAAGAGTGTGTTCACTACACCCTTCATAAGACAGGTAACTGTCAGCCATTGTTCCAAGGCAGTTAATGAACAGACAAGTCAAGATTAAGGTAGATGCGGAACAGTGAAGATGATTTATATTTATCACAGCTTCTGCTGTACCTACACATTCAGGACAGCTAAACAGTCAGAGAATGTGATTACTGGACAGAGCATCCTTTTTTAGTCACATCAACACACATGCTCTAATAGATGGATTACTAAAATGGCCACTTGATTTTTTTCTTTTAACCCTGTATACAGAGGACATACAAACCACATCACACCAAAAATACTGGTCTTTAAACTAAAGTTTAAGACCCAATGCACTTCAACATGTCATTTTTGCTTTAAATAATAGAGGATGCATTCACTTTTTCAATCAAGTGGTTCTTAAAATTTTTATTCAGCACTTTTACCTGTTCTTTGATGTCTTGCAACTGTTGCTGCAGTTTCTGTACATCTGCATTGACATTAGTGTTGTCTTTGTCCTTCTGCAAAACTGGAATGCTTCCACTTGCTGTAACATTAAAAGAAAATAAAGATACGTCATTATACAGCAATCTAAGGAAGCAGGAATAATTATTCCCCGTGTCACAGATACAATTTTTCAATTACCTGAAAAAAATGTTAGTCAACCATCTTTGATAATCTAATTCAATTCACTACACCATCACTGCAGCTCAACAAAGAACCTCGAGTTTAGTTGGCAATACTTCTTTGACAAGTATTTCCATAATAACAACGCTTGTAGTCCCTTAATGTTCTCAGAATTCTTATTTGTCAGTAAAGTTTCTAACATAAATATTTTTTGCACATATTTAAAGAAAAAAAGCCAAATTCCTTGACATTGAAATGACTTTCTTATCTACAGAGATGACTCTGTCTGGTGTCCCAAACAGCCCAAGTGTCTTGGAAGCAGTTCATTCAAAGTTTGAACGAGCTCAGATTAATATTCCTATATTTGACTGATCTGGGAAGCAATATTACTATATGAAAGAAAAATCAAGTATTAAATTTCCATTGTGAGTACTGAAAACTTGGTTTTAATTACTATTTTTATATTTATCTCTTTCAGAACATTATGACAAGCAAGAACTAATATTCCAATTCCCATAAACTCAAATGAAATACTGTGTATCACATACACACACACAGAGCAAATACAAATAATTCACAGAAACTACTCAAATAAGCCACAAGAGGTTTAAAAACTAGTCAAAGGAGGAGATGTAAAACTGGACGTTCTCTCAGGAAAGTTGTAACTAGATGCTAAATACTTACCATTCCTTCAGAGTACCAGAGGGAAAAAAAAAATTTCTTTGCTCATTTGCACAATCACAGACAATCTTCAGCTTTTACTTCTTAGGGCATTAGTAAGTGGCCAAGTCATCACATGTTTTGGATTCTACTCCGAATGCTGGAAGCAACTCTCCAGCGTAATGACCGGTGGTGTTACCACAATTGCTGCTACCAATGCAGAAAGTAGTGCAAACAGCAAAGGGATGCCTGGGTTAACACTGTTTTCACTGAACTTCTCTTCAGAAAGGAGAGAAATATTTAGATTGTTTAAGAGAATGAGAATAAGTTGGTGGAGGAACGTGAAAGAGTATGGGCTCTGGAGTCACTCACAAATATCATCACTGGTATCTTCTGTACCTTTCCCTCCGCAGCACATTATGAAAGGCACTCTTCGCTCAACCACTGCCCGACACTGTACACATTTCTTCATCAAGCTGGCACAATCTGAGGGAACAGAGAAATAAACCAACTCTGAATCTTCCCACTTCATTCTTCTTTTTTTATTTTCTATCCATGAGTTTGTTTATTCAGAGTAACTACACAGCAATGACTTAACAGATGCTTATAATACAAATAACTACTTGAGTTTATCTTCACATAATTTTCTGCAAATCACACCTAAACAGTATCTTCTTTGGGATTCAAAGTAAATCTATCCTCTATCTCCTTTTAAGATATTTCGAGTGAACAGGTTCCTCTTTCTCCAAATGGATGTCTAGTCCACAAGAATTACAAAAGTTAAAAGGTAAATCACACATTTGAGACCAGAACTTCCAAGAATGTCCTGGCTATCTGCTTTTTTTTTTTAGAACAAAGAATCTCACTAGCTGTCCTAATGCTACAAGGGAAAAGAGTTTACTCTTAAGAGTAAACCTACATCTGTTGACATAATCCTAGAAAGGGGGCTGTAATTTTTCTATTAAAGGCAAGTTATTGTCTCATAAACGCTAAAAGGTTATTGTGAAGCAAGAGGGTCCTATAAAATATACAAAGTTGAAGACTCTCTCATCTGGCTTGAACAAGATGTACAGCAAAAATCTGGAAAGAAATAATCTACAACTGCTAAACCTTTTGCTGTCCTCGTTACAGCTTAGACTTGGTAACATGTACTGTGCTGCTGAAATCCTTCACCACAGTAATCAATCTTTTTGTTGTCTTCTTTCCTGGGAAATGATTCAAAAAAACTTCTCTCATCATCTTTCATCTGCAGACAGTGAAAGAGGCCAGATCAGGCTAACTATAGTCATTGATTCAATGTCAGCTGCCTCAGTCAGAACAGAGGAAGAAATCAGGCTTCTTTAGCAAGAGCAAGTAAGCAGTTACTCATGGGAACAATTACCTTCCCTCTTATGTAGATCCTCATCAATAAGACTGCTCTTCTCTAGGGAAATGACCCTTCAACAAAGCCTTGAAATGTCTGGAGACAAGGTGATAGCTGCATTCTCATCCACATATACTCAAAACCAAAAAACTTCTGGAGATCTATGTATTTTTCACTACACAGGATAAATCAAAGTGAAGCATAACTGGTGCTCTTTGCAAAGATATATGATGCGACTTTTGGGAGAAAATACAGCCCTTGTGCAAATCTTAGGTTAGTAATGAAGTATACTAAGTATTTATCTACAGTATTTTTCAAAAACACCATTTGCACACCTGAATGCCTTCAAAAAACTGCAACAAAGCAACAAAATTAATTCTAATTACTTCTGAAGTGTTAACTATATACAGTAGGCTTCTATAATGTGAGAAAGCTTACTCCCAGTTAAATACTTCAGATGAAAGAGCACACGCTTTCTAAATTTTTGAAAATCTCCACTTTGTCCTCCAATTATTACCAGCATGACAAATAATGCCAAAATTCTGATGATCACACCAGACTACCAAGTAAATTGAATCTGAAATCAGGAATAACCTTTTAGCAATCTGATTAAAAATGTTCTGTTTCATGATTACTTCAAGAAGAGGTTTTGTGAAGTTACTTACTCTCACAGGCACACATATGACCACAAGGCTGGAAGAGCACTGCTGCCTTTTTGTCTGAACATACTACGCATTCCTCGATCTGTAAAGAACACCACACACATGTGAGCAAAGTCTATCTCCTGCTCTCTACATTAATTTGCAAGGCACATGGGCTTCAATAATCTCCATCTAGTTGGGGTTTTTAACTAACTCAGCATCTCAAAATGGAACTTTAAATGAGTTACCACACTAACTTCTAAGAACACGTATTTGCTGGCATTTTTTACACATTCAGTACAGTAACAGGGACAGAGAAGCAGTTAGGACAGCATAAATTTTCTTTTTTCTTTTCTCCTTCTTTACTCCATCACAGATACTTAAAATCAGGGTTGATCAGCCTGGATAAGAGAGGTCTCCAGCAAGATGTTATTACAGCCTTTCTGTACTTTAAGAACACTTATAAGAAAGATGGGAACAAACTTTTTCACCGGCCTTGTTGCAGTAGTACAGGGGCTAATAGTTTCAGACTTAAAGAAAGCCGATTTGGACTAGATATTAGAAAAAGTTATTATGATGAGGGTCATGAAAATACTGGAACAGGTTACCCAGAGTGGGGTAGATGACCCATCCCTGGAAACATTCAAGGTCACGCTGGACAGGGCTCTGAGCAATCTGATCTCATTGAAGAGGTCCCTGCTCATTGCACTGTATTATATGTCAATTACACTACTGACTTTAAAGGCCCCTTCCAACACTATGATTCTATGAAATTCACTCCAAAGGTACTTCTACAGAAATGTTTTAATATTCTGGGTTAGGGCTTCCCAAGTCTTTTTTTTGTGAGAGCTGTATGTATCATGGAATAATTGCATAGTTTGGGTTGGAAAGAACCTTTAAATTCCTCAAGTTCCAACCCTTGCCATTGGTCAGGGACATCTTCCACTAGACCATGTTACTCAGGGCCCCATCCAACCTGGCCTTGAACATTGCCAGGGATGGGGCAGATACAGTATTATCATAGACATCATGTACAATTCCATTCATTCTAGCCTGGACCAAATCTTCCATTTCATAGAACTTTTGTCCCAATTCATTCATTTCTTAGCCTTGGAGATACTACTCTAAGTTTTCATACAGAAAAGTATAAGAAGTATTGACCAGATACTCCAATTTCTCAAATTAATTCAGCAAAAGGAATCAAAGGAAGGTTATCCACAAAGCTTAGCTTTCACCTAGGAAAGCTGGTTTCCACAGATTAGCTTCTTTAGATGGATGAGTAGGGGCAGAACCCTCATTTTGCTGCTCCAAATCACCCAGTGCAAAACCCTTTCACTGACTATAAATAAAGTCTAGAGAAAAGGAGCTCCCACTATGTTAAAATTTGTGTTTTGAACGTACTCAATGCAAGACAGTGAACAGTATAAGAATAAGAGAGTGAGTATTAAAAACAGTGCAACTTTACAATTCTTATACTGACTCTGAGATGGAGGAAGAAACAACATACCACAGAGGCAGACTAATCAAATATTTTTGAAAAAAGTAAAAAAAAACCAAACCAAAACAAACACCAAACAGTTGGGTTTCCTAAAAAAAACCCAACCAAACAAAGGAAAAAAACCCAACCCAAGCAAAAAAAATCCCAAAGCAAATCCAAAACCAAACATAAATCCAAGTGTAGAACACAATTTTTTTTTTTTTTTTTAACAAAAAAACAGGCAGGACAAGACTTGGTGATTACAAGGAATAAAAGAATACTCAAACAGAAAAGCAAGGGGCATGTACCCATATAATCAAAACTACTTGGGAGTAACCACTTGAGAAACCTTGGTCTCCAACATAGGGCATGACTGGTTGATTCTCTGAAGGAAAAAGACAGCATAATGAAACTCGTGTTTCCAAAGAAAAAGAAATTGAAAGCTGAAAGTAACTATTAACTACAGAAACAACCGTATATTAACTCAGTTTACAGGCAAATCATCTTTCAAGCAGCCCTAAGGAATAGAAGAACTCAATATTACTGAGGGAAATTATACTTTAGAAAAAGCACCAATTTATCTTAACATGAAGAAAAGCTATCATGACAGGGCAGAAATAGTCTATTTCAACAAAGCATCCTCAGGTGACTGTATTATGAGCTCTGAGGACCTGAACAATAAAGACATTGCAAGGCAGGGAGAGGTAGGTATGACAGCCAAACAGAAAAGAGCAAGATATCATTATGCTGCAAAATTAATTCCATCCAGTGAGACATGTGCAAGGCATAATAATACCACATAAAAGAAGATGTATATTTCTTTGACGACTTTTTTTTTTTTCCCATTATAAAAGAAAGAACCAATAAATTTCAGAGGTTTTTACCTTTGTCCTAGACTGAACTTGTTCTTTACAGATGAGGCATTTTTTCACTCGCGGTGAGCACAAAGAACACGTGGCAATGTGGCCACACGGGCCAAACAGAGTATCTCTCTTCATGTCTGAACACACCATACATTCTTCTAAGGTTTCAGAATCATTGTTGATCATAGATGGACTTCGGGAACCAACCTGGCCACTACAAAGAAACCTTGCAGTCAAACTTTTAAGAATTAAAAAACCCCACTCAATTTAAAACGCACATCAACTGGCTGCTTATATACTCCTATGCACTCGGGCATCAATGTATGATCACAAAGCAATCCGAAGTGCCTTTTCCAAGAAGTACAGTTGACGTCGGAGTGCCAGGTCACACTCTCGGTTAAGGCATTGCACAGAAGCAGGACACACGAGTCAGGACATCGCGTCGCGAACGTAACAAGTCCCTCCCTCTGGTGCTGAGAGCTCGCTTTGCTCACAGAGCCGGGCGCTGTGCCTGCGCTGGGCGCACGCGGCCCCCGGGCCCGAGCTCGGCGCTGCGCCGGCCGGCAGAGGGCGCGCGTGCCCAGCCTCCCGCCGCCGGCGGCGACCGCGAACCGCCGAGGGATGAGGCCGGGACGCACGGACACACACACACACACACACACAGAGACTCCGAAAGGAAGGAAGCGCCTCACGCCTTACCAGGACAACACCAATAAAAACAGCCTCTCTTTGTCCCCTTTTAAAAGTACAGTTTTGATTTCCATACAGGGATTAAGGATGAGAACCATTTGCGGCAAAAGGGGTGGAACATAACTAGGACAAGGTGAATCATCTGATATTGCATGGACCTGATGACATGGTATTTCACTGAAACCTAAAGACATCAGACCTATCCCCTTGCTCTCCTTCCACAGAATCATACAGTTGTTCAGATTAACAGGTACTCAGTAGGTGACCTTCTCAAAGAAGCATTGACACTGAATTCATATCAGTATGTATCGGGCTTTGCCCATTTCAGTCATTAGAAGTTGTATGGATAGAGATTTCACAACTCCCCCAGCCAACCTGCTGGCAATGCTTGGTTATCATTCTTTAAGGGATTTTCCCCTGATCCCCTTTTAAAGTTCTACCAAGCCCCACCTGAACATTGTCACCTTCCCATTCTTCCCTCTCCCATACTAATATGCATCAAAGTCCTCTAAGACTTGGGTAAATTTCAATTAATGCATTTGTGAATAGCATTCAGTGTACCATAAAAACCTAAAGAATTGTAAGTTAAAAAAAAAAAAAAAAAAAAAAAAAACCACAAACCCAAAAAACCCACAAACAAAAATCTCAACCAAACCCCCAAATTTGTTTATTTTAATTAGCTATTACTAATTAAAGGCTCAACATTTTAAATAAATCAGTTAATCTGTGGAAAGCAGAGATTTGGAAACTGTGTACTTTATGAATATACAAACCTGACTTTTTCTTTGTGACATTTAGCCAATGCTTTGCAGAGACTTGGATCAGGGCAGAGATCGAGAGGGGACTGACCCTTCTTGTTACGAATGCCAAGGTCAGCCCCGTTGGCTGCCAAGAAGCAGGCAATAGATGCAGCACTCTTCTTCTCTGCTCCTTGAGTGCTAAGTCCCATTATTAACTGAAAGAAAACAAATACATCAGCAAGAAAGACTCTCTAAACTGTTAAGAATCGTCTAGCTAAAGGAAAGCTACTTGACATGCACACATGCACATATATGCATAAATGTGTAAGCTCAAGGAAGCGTCTCTAGGGCTAAAATCAAAACAATTGCTTCATTTTGAGTCAGCTATACCCAGCTTTCCTTTAAGGAACTAAAATTCAGCACAGAATAGTTCAACTACTGAAGCACTCTATCTCCTGCACACCTGTACTCACGTGTGAAGTGGCTGTCCTTCTATGTAAGCACTGTAAAGGGCAAAGTTCCAGTGGGTATATTCACAACACACTTCAGAATATACTCAAACTGCTGAGTTCGGACAAAATGCTACCACCTCACTTGGACTGAAAGCAGAGCTGAGCAGGGAAATTAATGCACATCTACTTTTAGGTAAGTAAGTAAAGTACCTGCCCAAGAAAGTAACTGAATTTCAGTCTCAGTCTGGATGAATTAAACTCACACACTTGTCCCTTGTCTAATCACATAACCACCAATGTCTAATCACTTTGCCCTTTTCCAGCTGTTACTGTATCCTCCTGTCACTGCTTCAGAGTCAGCTAGAAACACCAAGGCAGCGCAGACCACAACTCAGCAAGGAGCAGATTTCCCCACTCCAGTGCATTCTGGGCCTGCTCCCAACATCTTTTTGCATTAAAGCTTTTTGCATCAGATAAATTGCGTTAAATATAACACAGACTACACATAACACAGAACTGCTGGCATCACTAAGAATCCCTCAGCAAACTATGCTATGCTATATTCAAAGGAAGAGCTTTGGCAAAGTTAGGGCAGCTCCAACTCAAGGAGACCCAGTTGCCAAGGGAAGAATTTTTTTAAACCTCAGTCTATACTTTTTTTTTTTTTTAATTAGAAGTTCTTATATCAATATGTATCACTGAGGCTAAAAGACTCTTAAAGGTCATTTTATGAATTCAGATACTCCTCCTGCATTCTTCCTCATGATTAGGTAACAATAGTAGAGTTCCAAAGGCTTTATACCAGGAAAATCAGTAAGTTATGGAAACAAATTGTTTCATGATGTTCAGCTAACAGAAAATTTTCATTTATCAATTGAGACCATTTTTCTGCACTTCAATTACAGCATTGGCTGAAGCAAAGCAGAGATTTTATCCATCTTCAGTCCCGGTACTTTGGACCATACTATTAATCCAGCCAAGCCAGCATGACACCCAGTGAAACCGATTTGCTTCAAGGTTGGCAGTCACCATGGATCAGTCATCTACATTAGTCACAAAACCCCTAGGTCTTAAAACGCCTCTGCATGCTGTTCAATCTGAAAACACCAGGACAACGTTGCATCTGATGACATTTCTCAGGAAGCATGCAACTTTTCGGGCACAAAGAATCAGAACACCACAAGACAACCCATGCACAAAATATTCTCCATTATGTCCTAGTGCCCAGCATGGCTGCAGCAAGCTACATCTGGAGGGGGCTAGCCCTGAACTGCATCAACACAGGCCAGTCCCAGCCAATTCACCAGTGAGGGAGAAGTCTCAGTGTAATCCACAAAAACTGCATAAATATCATCTAAGTAACTGTAACTAGTGAGCTACCTTTGAAGCAGTAAACACTCTCCATTAGTTTCTTTCTTTTAAGTTAGGATTTAGGCAGTGGCATCACTTAAAAGCATTTTAAGGGTCATAAAGACACCTATATTAAAATAAATTACACAAAATGACCCTGGGAATAACACATTTATTTAGGATAAAAAGTATGCTAGGCCAGAACAGTACATCTGTGATACAGCAATTCAAAAGGCTTTTTTTTTGGCAGTGGAGACTGTACTCCAGAAAATTTCTCCTCCTCCCTGCACAATCACCACAATACGGTGAATGGAAAACTTAAAAATTATTTGAAGAAATGGAGTTCAATGCTCATAGCACTTGAGCACAAAAAATGTTTTTCAGAAAGGTACCTAAAATGAGCAGGGCTTTGTGTACTATCAAAACTGTTCACTTGCACGCCTTCTAAATAGTCTATCAAAATATCAACTGAAGAAAGCTGACAAAAACTGGTTTAGATGTAACATAAAATATCCTAAGTTGGAAAGAATTCACAAGGATCATCAAGTTCAACTCCTGCCCCTGCACAGGACTGCCCCAAGATTCACACCAGGCGCCTGAGATCATTGTCCAAAAGCTTCTTGAACTCTGGCAGGCTTGGTGCTGTGACCACTTCCCTGGGAAGCCTGTCCCAACAGACATTATGTTGGCATTCAGAAGGGACTATTAAAAAAAAAAAACATCAGTGTTAAAGAATCAATTCGATTTACTTCCATTTATGAAGTAAGTTAATGATAAGCAGTAAAAAGTATTATTTTGTATTTTAAACAGTGGTCAAACTAAAAAGTAACAAATCATACAATTTCAATGAGTTGCTGTTGAACCAACTCAATCAAGTATGAAAAAAGCCCTAAAATCCTGCAAGTGAGATTTTTCTTTTCAGTTTATTCAACTGAAACAGAAATAGAAATAATTATTTGTTGAAGTACTATGTACTACAAAGAGGCACCCTACAGGCCTCAGTAGGCTGCTGGAATCTCCAAGACAGCAGTCCAAAATTAATTAAAATTTTGCCAAGCAAAAGAGCTCTAAAATACTAAATATTTACAGAGATGCGTTGCTATCACGTAGCCTAATGAAATCGGACACATTTCCCAACATTTAAAGGAATTAATGAAAAATAATACAAAACAAACCCTCAATTTAAGTCATCACATTTACAAAAATAAAGCCTTACTGTTTTCCAGGTTAAATTATTAATCCAAGTTATCTTCTATTTTCCATCACACCTGTATTTGCAGTTCTACACAAGACAAATTACCAATGTGTCTTTAGACAGCTTTAAAAGGTCCAGATGCCTGCACATACTTTCACACCTTTGATTCTGTCTTTGTTGATACTCAATTTTGGGCCAAAGGCACCTCAATATTTAAATAGATAATATTTAGAGCTGTTTAATGGTAAAGTCTAGTTTACAGATTTTTTACCTTATTGTCATTTAAATAAAGGTAGAGAGGTACTGTTCTCATTCACTGTTTTTCAAAAAAATTTTCAAAATTGTTTGATTTGCTGATCATCTTAAAGTATTTTCACGTATAATTACTCCATCTTTTCCATTTCACATAAAATAAAAACAAGCAAGTTTTCATCTCTTCTCTGACAGAACTTATCTTCTCCAAACCACTTAAACCTCCCAAATTCGTTAGTCTGGCAAAAATTTTCTCTGCAGCTAAACAAAGTGCAAAGAAATGACAAGTAGTTCAATCAAGCTAATAAAGGAGAGGAGGTATTGGTTGATCAAGATTTTTTTAAACTTGAAAACATTTTTAGGTGATCAGAGATCCAATGATGGAATTTTTTTGTTTCTCATGATATCCTTTGCCTGTTCTTTGTCTTATTATTTCAACAGAAATTTTTTAAAAAAATTCACTTTTGGTTTAAACCAAGGATACTTGTCAAATTAAACTAGAAATAAAACTTAATTCTCTAAAACATTAAATTCTCCCAAAGAGAACTTGAAAAGATTATGGAAAAAAAACCCCACTTCTTCTGTTAAAACCCTCAAAACTCAATACACAACTTTAGTTTCATTGTGGTTGCCATTAATAAGACTGGCAGAGAAACCAATTTATGAAATGCTGAATCTGAGGAAAAAAAATTCATCTCCCTTTCATTCATTTCACAGTTAAACACATGAACACAAATTATTCTAGACAGCTCTCATAGAGTCAATTTCAGATCACAGAAACAACTGAGCTGTAACCACTCTTCTTGTCTCATTTAAAAGAAGACACATTTTCTTACACATGCTAGTCATATTTCCAATCTCTTTCAAACCTCATTGCAGTGTATTTCAGCAAGATTAAGTATCCAGTTTGAAAAAAAAAAAATTGTATAGTGGAATTATTGTTTTGAACAAAGACTTTTCATAAAGTTGGTGTATTTGTTTTTTCTTAATGAAATGCAAAAACAACAACAATTTTCTAATTTTAACCCTCTGTTAAAATTAGAAAAAACATTATACTGGTAACTAATGGTTCAGCAGATCTGACCCACCATTATGTTGTGTGCACCTTTAATATCTAAAGAAAATAATTGTTTCTTTTTCTCAATCTGAATTGCTCTGAAAATTTATTTTTCCTTTGTCTCTCAGGTAAACTATAAATTTCACTTTTGTATATGGGGTTCACACAACTTTCTGGGTGTGAGAATTTCCTTTTTTCAGTAAAACATTTTGACTTTTATTACCTGGAGGCTTTTTGACTATTTCCTTACTACAGCACAATTTCTGAAATGAACTCTGTCAAAAACATACATATCAATAAACATATAAAATTAAGCATGCCTTGTTCTAACAGAACATACTTGCAGAAAGTTATATATACAATCAAGCAATTAAAGCTATAAAGACAAGCAAGATGCTGAATCACAGAAAACTATTTCAGTCTTATTCTGTACTGTAATACTGTTAATTCTCTTTCCAAAAAAAGCTACTTTGATTTTTTGGCAGTCATACATGTTTACTACAGAAGAGAAATTAGTAGAAATATTTTTGAGCTATATAACCCCCTTTTTCTTCAAAAAAGGTAATGACTTCATGTGAAAAGCCACATATATCAAGATGACTTAACGCCTACACTGCAGTTTAATGCAGAAAGTCTACATAAATTTATGCTGCCAAACACCAGTCCAACAGTACAGAACTAGACAAAGAGATGCATACAGGGGGGAAAAAAGAATAAATAAATGTGTTTTATTTACTGTGTTCTTTGATGGCTCCCAAGCAGTATCTACCTTGCCCACATCTTGCATGTCTTGGAGTTGGCGGAGTTGTGACAGGGTGTGGTGTCTCAGGGCTTCATGCAGGGGAGTATCCCCATCTTTATCCTGAATATCCAATTTAGCACCTGCACGGACTAAGAGCTGAAAAGAGAGAGAACCCAAATTAAAAACAAACAAACAAACAAGCCCCACCTCCCTATTTATTTCTTTTAGAACTAATTTCAGAAAATTATGGTTTAGGATTCTCTAGGAGGTTCAAATGGGCTACTCCTATCTTGCTACAATTCACAGTTGAATTAATTTATTTTCCATATCTGAAGCTCGGCCCTCAACCCTCAAAGCATTTATCTGTCTCAAATATCAAGCTTATTTCAGCAGAAGCTAATGCTTGCCTGTGCTCTGAGTGCTACAAAAGACACAATTTTAGAGGATTCTTTCTGCTTCCTTAGACTTTAATTCTTGCAAGACAGCCGACAAACAATGTATTACAGCAATATGTGCAATATTTAAGATAGGTATATAGTCTTTACTATTAGGTCTCAATGACCTCAAAAATCACCACTTTCACACCACACTAAACTTTACAATTTAATTTACAGCGTCTTCACGTCAGCAAAGTAGTTAAGCATGTACTTCATTTTACTCTAATTCAGGAGAAGACATAAAACCCAATGACACTATTAAAAACTCTCTCAGAACACTTTGGAAAGTAATGAACTGTAAGACTTGTCTCTAAGGCTAATTTTAGACACCCGTTCCTGTTCACATGACACAAAACAAGCACAAGGCTGCATGGGCCCTCCTATTCCTATGGCCTTTGCATACAGCCCCTTCCGTAATTCAACCCGCCAGAACTTTCTTAAATACGCTGTGGAACAAACCAAATCAACACATGCTGACAAAAAAATATCAACTGCCCCTAAAAATTAAAAACACCATCACTGTCGCTATTGAGAAAGCTGTAGGCAGCAGCTGAGGTTTTAACTTTAGTTTTTGAGCTTCTGCTACTCTGCAAAATTGGGATTAGCAGTAGAGACAAAAGGCATAATCTAAAAACAGGAGTACACAAAGAGGGATCTCCCTTTTGGAACCCACATGCTTGCCAGGAGCTCAGTTTCTCAGAACCAAAGAATCTCAGACTTCAGAACGGCTAAAAGGAAAATAGCCTAAAAGGAATTCAAAGCCTAATTTTCAAGGAAGTATCTGCCTGCAATTATTTGCAGCTTACCACTTTCCCCAACCTTTTCTTCCACAAGTGAAATCAAGAAAATCAGCTAATGGTTGACACAGTCTAGTCTCAACTTCTGACACTCTCTAAATGGATTTACTCTGGCCCAATTTCTTTTCTCATATTCATATCTTGTGTCTGCCACTAGCCCTTTACTGCTTAGAGTTTCTCCTGGAATCCTTGACTACCACAGAACTTTGCAGACATTTAAAAAAAATAATTAAAAAAAGGCAAACCACTGCCCTTTGTCATGGCAGTAGGACTTTTAAAAGAACCCTGCTACCTTTGACCACTATTCCACAAATGCCTGAGGGTACAAACCCAGCCCTGGAAGATATCCAATAGGAATTAATTTTGAAATATGGAGCCAACATGTTCTTTGCATGGCTGCATGAGCTATTTTAGGACTTCTTAAAAGTTAATCCAGCTCTGAAAAACGGATACTCTACAGGGTCATTCACTTAAACATTCTCAGATAGAAGCACGACAGTCAAATACACCTGCTAGTTCTCCTATATGCCTACCTTCCTGCTTGTCTGCTACATCAATATTGTATTGCCAGGTTCTGTGTAAATTCCAGAAGGGCACAAGAGTTCACCAAACACAGCTGCCAAATAGCTTGCAGGATGCAAGTGGCAATGACTCTAGGAAACCATTCTTCTGGTAGCAAGCAGTTCCAGATATAGGGCCATATCACATGTTTCACTGTAACGGGATCACACCCATCACCGCTCAGAGAGGGAGAAATGGTAAAATTATGCTTAAAAGAGTGCAGAGCCACAATTCTGTGTAGGCCTGAATAAGATTCAGCTTTTCATACAAGATAACTCTACAAAGACAAAACAATTACGTCAAAGGCCATGGCCAGGTTGATGTACCCACGCTGAGAGCAGTGCTCTCTCCCAGCCTCAAAAGCCGAACACCCAGTTACACAGGTCCTGTATGACAGTGCACACAGGCCAGAAATGACAAGCTATGCCAGACTCACACTTCCCGTGCTAGTAACAAAGCTTTGTTAACTTGAAATATTAACTTTTGCAGGCAAAAAAACAGAATAGCATTCCTTTCACCAGTAAGGTTCTACTGTTAACTGCTTATAGATCTCCCAAGCTAAGAGCAGGGAAAACACTCAGAGACTGACAAGGTCACAAAAAGATGTTCAGTGTTACAATTTGCAAAAGCTGTAAGAAAGAATAATTACTCATACAGCAAGAGGCAGCAGAAATGCTATTTGAAGGTCCCCCTTCAGCACCACAAGATTCAGACAAGTAACAGTTGAACACATTCTTCCTTACTAAACAAGAAGGGATGCCAGAATTGACAACCACACAGGGGAAACCATAATGTACATGTACAAAAATTTAGCATGCTTCAAGTGGCGTTCATATTGCTGATTGACCTTCTGTGCAAATTGGCAGCCTTCTGAATTAAACAAAATCCATCAAACAAACATGCAGTGACGATATGTTGTCAAATAATATTTTAAATCTTCATGAAGTATTCATATTTTAACAGCTGCCGTCAGCTTTAGTCAAATGCCATTAACCATATGGCTTACTGTAAATAAGATACTTACCCTAACAATTTGTGTATGCTGTCGTTCAACAGCAAGATGAAGAGCAGTTTGCTGGTTAACATTCTGGATATCCAGGTTAGCATTGCCCTGCAAGATATTTAAAGCATTACAGCATTATCATCCCAGCAATTCTTCTATAGGCAAGGCAGTCCATTATGACACTGACTATGACACTGAATACAATTGCTAGATAGGGGATTTGAGAACCGAAGTGATTAAACACTTCAATTATTCACTGATGTTAATCTGTTGAATGAAACTAGGTATCAAATTTTTCAGCCCCTCTGCACCATTAGGCCATTGTAACAATCTCAAAAGCAAGTTTGACCTTTAGAGCTCAACACGTCCTTCCCTGCTCCACTGCTTCTGCATTGCGACTGCAGGTGTAAAGCAGCCAACTATTCTCACATCAGATGGTTAACCAAAGCATGACATTTAAATTCTCCTGAGAAAAGAGTCTTTCCTACCTGATGCACCAAAAGTTCAGCCACTTCCACATGATTATTGAGAGCTGCTAGATGTAAGGCAGTGTAACCATCATCTTTTTTCTCATCAACAATCCACGGTCGTGGTAACTTGGACAACAACACACGCATTGCACTGGAAAAAACAGGCAGAGATGGCATAAACACCCCTACAACGTATGCTGAATGACAACAGTAGAACAACATTAATTCTCAACACTATGTAGTAGTGGCTAAAATAATTTTAATCTTTTTTCAAATGGAGAAAGTGGGTGAAAAGCCATACCAACAGTTCTAAAGCAGAATAATTTCATATTCACTTCCTTTGAGTTAAAGCACACAAACAAACCATACAACATCTGGAACAGCGTGGGGATCACATTTGTTTTTTAGAAGAATGCTATCTAGCAGTAAAAATTACATTAAAGAATTCTGAAATGGAGACAAAAGAATTTTCTCCCTCAAAATCATTATAGCAGCCTTTGCTTAAGTATTTAATGACCAAGTTCCACTACATTAGATTTCTTTAAAATCATCACTTTATAAACTGATGCCATGTGCTGTAACAGTTAAAACTCAGTTTCCGAGAAAGAAAATGGACCAAAATCTTTTAAGCACAGACAAAATAAATGCTGAAAATGTGAAGTGAGTACTAGTGGGATATTTTCTTAACATATAATGGTTGAGTATAACATACCACGGTAGTGTCTGGTAGTCAGGGGGTAGAGTGGGGAAAAGCAACTTGACTAGTACAAGTGTTAAAGTAAACTAAAATCCATAAAGTCCAAAGACTGAAGGTTAAGGGTATGAACAACACAATGCTAGATAAACAAATTGCTCAATCTTGTATGTTCTGAGAAATACAGTTTTCTTAAGACTGCATGTCTTCACTTTTGGAATACATAAGTTACCAAACTTAAACCCCTTATTGTCTTATCTTTATAAACAGCATATGCAGCTCCCTTATGACAGCTCTTTAAAGACAAACACAAAACCAGAAACAGCTACAATCCTGTGCCAAGAAACCTCTTCTGTCATCTGATGTTTCCCTACTGTTGAAGGAACATGCTATCTACAGGAAAAACAGAGCTCCTGCACAAAATTCAAACTTTTAAAATCCAAGTAATATTTGCTAATGCAAGGGGAATCACTCGCTCACACAGTGCCTTGCAAAAATGTGGGAACTCAATAACCCTCAGAAATAACCACATAAATTGAACCTCTCAGCTTTTACTTAAAAATACCCTCAAAAAATATGAATGACTGCCCTGTCAAGTAACAACTGAGCTCCTAGTTCATTCCAATCATTCCTTGAACATCCAACACCGAGGTGAAGTGCTATTCACTCCTAAGCTCTCTTTTAGAAAAAGCCAATGAGTTTCCTATTAAAAAAAAAAACCTCTAAAAGCTGTGTCTGGGCACAGCTCACCCTAATGAGCCCTCCTTGAAGGCAGAGAAGACTGTGAGGCTGACTACTGTACCAGTAAGGAAGTGCACTCCTTCCTACACATGGCTCAGATGCTCCCATAAGAGACCTTGCTTAATAAGCATCTCCATCTTCTCATGCTACCGAGTGCACAACATAAACCCCTGGTTTCACACTTATGCTGCAGCTGCCAGAATGGTGTATTAAGTGACACTTTTTTGCCCCCAGAGTCGGAGTATCTAAAGGAATTGCAACTAACCAACTGAATTTTCAGGCCACAGGATCATATAAACCCACAAGAAACCAATGCTACATGGAGCATCCATAGCCAGGCTGTTCTGCATGTTTGTCCTCCTCAAAGTGGACAGAAGCCATTCTCAGACTCCTAGGATTTTTTGTTTTCCTGGCAGAAAGCTTCTCACTTCCTCACAGTCCAAATCACTTACAACACAGCAATTTAACACAACACTTCACATTGCTCACTGTGAGCCATTGCTCAGCTTCTATTCATAATGCCTTCTACAGCTCTCTCACATGCTAGGAGGAAAAGACTAGAATACTTCAGAAAAAACCAAACAATAGAAACAATAATCCTTGGAGAGATTCACTTATGCAGGATTTTTCAAAATTAAGGCTTTAATTTAGTAAAACTCAAGTTGCCAAAGCTTTATGAAATGTGGCAAAATAAACTGGTATCAGTTGCACCGATAAGCATAGTCTATTCTGTAATGCAATGATGCTGTATTTTCAAATCTTGGCACCATCAGAACTGTGTTTAGCAGCTTTAGGGAGGGAGCACATCTGGAGCGCTGTGGCTTGCTTGGTATCTGGGCACACCACCACACCAGCTCTTCAGAACGCTGGGCTGATACAAAGCACACAGTACCAACAGCACAACAAGCCTTCTACAGTGGCTTCCCACGGGGCATCGTGTCATGTAAGCTCTTAATCTTCACCTGCCAGGCTCAGTGTTTCTAAAGACCCCATAAACCTCTCGGGTATCTACTGTGGATAGTCTAAAAAACACAATAAAAAATTCCTGAAAGTTCCCTATGACTGACAGAAGCGATATGACAGTGAGCAACCAGGAAAAAGTGGGGCAGCAATAACCTAACCAAAAAAACCCCAAACAAACAAACAAAAAAAACCCAACAAGAACTTTTTCTTAAAACTGCAATTACAGCTTGAGGAACATTATGGAAGGGCGTCAACACTAATTACATCCAGCTTGTCTCCAAAGTAGCTCTAGCTGCTAAACAAGAAACTGTCCTAACTAACTCAATGATATTTTATATCCTTTTCTTCAGTAAGGAAGTAAGAAAATTGCCAACTCTACAGATAAATAAAATTTAAAGTACATTGACACACTTCATCAGATGCCTCTATATGTAAATGTTCAGAAATATTACTGACATTTCTTTGCATTAAAGTATTGTTTGAAACAAAAATAAGAAACTGACTCAGTATTTTGTACGCTGTGAACAAAAGTCACTTAATATTTGTGTGTTATCCTTACCAGATCCTTTTAAATCTTTAGTTTGCTGTCTTCTACCAGGAAAGTTTTTATATGAAGTTTGATTGAAAAATACTTGGAGGTATCTTGCTTTCAGAGAAATGAGATGCCTGCTACATTTCTGGGTGCTTTTAAGATGCATTGGTCTTACTGGAAAAACAGAAGGATCACCAGAACAAATAAATAGCTTCTGTGTGGAATAGATTTTTATCTTACTGTTCACAGCAAATCAAAGGGCCAGGAATCACTACTCAGTTGTTTATTTTTATTCAGAAAGAGACTGTATCTCTCTTCCAGACCATGCTATACTATGGGACAGCAGGATAGAAGGACTGTTTCATGGAATGATACCTTAAAATTCTGAAAGATATTAATATGTTACAACGGTAAATCCAGCTGAGTGCCTGCATCCTCCTCCTCATTAGATGAGAGGTAGGTTCTTTCAATTTTTACAGGATTTTCTAGAGCTACTGCCTAAGTTTGACAGCTAAGTGGCTACCATTCAGACCAGCACTCACTGGAATGGGCATACATCAGAAAAATTCACATTAGATAATTAATGTTGCCAATTACACAGTAATTCTCGATTCACTCTTCCCCATGAAGTATTACAGAAGAAGCTGGGCTGTATTGCTCTGTTTTTAAGAGCACAAAATAGATGTGGTCTAAGACAGCAAATCTATTAGTAACCCTGATCATGAAAACAGCTAAAGAAAACTTTTCAAACTATCATCTGCAGTGTATTCAACTGTAACAGATTACATGGCTGTCTGAGGAGCTGCAAAGATTCTTGATGAAATGATTTAAACTCTTTATTGAAACACTGAACTTATGCCATCACTATGTTATTTGTACATTATTACTAAAGCATCACCAATAAAAAAATCTTGTAATGGGCAAGCTTTGGTATTTGTTGGTCTGCAATATTTTCAGCTTAGTGGGAAGCTCATATAGATTTTGGGCCTTTCTTAGCTGGATGACCATTTGGAATTTCTGAAAATTTCTACTGGAACAATAAGAGAAAACTTCAGTGAGAATTTTTCAGGAGTTATCTGTAAAGCTTTAAAAGGGATAAGTAAAATATTGCGTCTTTTCTAGAAGTTAAGTACATGCTCAGTCAAAAAGGAAGGAGAAAGCTCGTGTGTATAGGGGGCTGAGATGGAGCCAGGCACAGCTGTTGGGGACACAGTGACTTATATTGCCCAACACAATTCATGCCCATAAAATGACACCCCAGTCTCTAACAGTTGCAAGTGATTTGATCAGAGGGATATCCACTAATATGGTGTTACATTAAATTTGAAATGTAGAAGAGCAACAGCAAATGCTGCTGTTACGTGCATCTTTATTTGACATTGCTACATTGAGTAATACTTTCTTTTTTATCTTTTTAAATTCAGATTTTTAGAGAGTCTAGAACCACAGCTTAACATATAAAGGATCATAGAATCATTTGGGTTGGAAGAGACCTTACAGGTCATCTCATTCCAACCCTTGCTATGGAAATTTAGCAGCATGAATTGTGTATTTGTAACATCAGATATGTCATAGATCTGAATAATACACTAATTCACTTTTAGCCACATAGAGCACTTGTTTCAACACCAGTTACCAACATTAGACATATAAAAAATAAAATTATTCTTATGATAAAAAGTTAGCATACGGTATGTTATTAATTACCAACCTACATATAAATAGTTGGGTTTTATGCAGTACTTTGCTCATGGAATTTTTGCAGATGCTCATCAGTACTGAGAATGCAACATACAATAAGGGATTTATTTGGAAAATATACAAGATAAAAGTACTTGCAAACAAGATGAAGCCAGCACTCCACTGCATAAAAACAATTCCAGATTTAGGAGTCTTAACTGCAAAAGCATCCTTGCACCCTGTTAAAATACATGAACAAAAACTATAGAAATTCTCTGCCACCAACTGCAATTTGACTGCAGAATGAGATAAATTAAGAAGGTTGAGGGTTTGTGGGATAGTGGTAGGGTGGGTTTGTTTGGCCTTTCAGGGTTTATTTGTTAAGGTTTTTTAGAAACAAATACTTAAGCAGAAAAAAATTAGAAAGGCTACTTCACAATCCGCATAAGCACATTTAACTTAAATTTCTATGGAAAGACACAATCCCCCTTTTTTTCCTGCACTTCAGTTCCTGCATTATGTTGGCTCTACAGACACATCATTTTCTAGAAAGTGAAACAACCTGCCAGACTCCTGATTTGGCAAGTTTGCTTTCAGACAGATCAATGAGATAATCCAACCTACCCCACAACTGCATGATCACTAGAAGCAATAGGAGTAAGGAAATGACAAAGCCAGAGCTGCGGGGAGGGAGGACCGCCCTTTCCAGAAGCAAAGTCTTAGATCAGCATAAACTTATCAGCAATCCTATCACCAGAGGCTGTAATGATTCACTGCGCTTTCTATTATAGGTTCTTCTACTTTCATGCCATTGTCCTCCCTCAACTCAGATTTCCACTGTCTCAGTGTGACATGGTTTCATAAAGTATTCTACAGTAATCCTGGCTTAAAGTATTCTCCACACACCACCTCCCACTCCCACATCCTCCTCTCCAGGCTCCCAACCCTGGCTCAGCTAAACCCGTTCACCTGCCTCCTGTTAGAGCCTCAAATAGTTGAAGGAACAGCTCAGATTTAAAGACAGCTTCCATGGCAAAGTTTTCTTTTAAGACTGTGTAGTCCGACATGCATTTTACAACGCAACAGAAGAAAAACCACATTTTACTAAATCCCTTTCTTGTCCTGTCGACTAACACGTCTGCTCAAAAAAAGATCCCACAAAAAATGGTCCCAGCGCAGCATCTGAAAGGTCACCCCCTTCTCTTGGATTATTTCTCCTATGGAATAGTACTCCAAGCCCGCTCACTGTGAAGCCAAAGAAACATTTGTACCAACATAGTGCAAGAAGTAACACAGGAGCAGGGCAGTGCTATTTTTGGCAACCATACGATCCTAAGTGCACGTCAGCGCACAACTTCAAGCCAAATCAGACCCTTGATCTGATTCCCACCATATTCGCTGTGCTGTACAGAGAGAACCACTGGAAGAATGAAGAAGGAAGTATCTATCTCCCAGGAACAAGCAACAGGAAGAGATTAATACCTTAGACTGGTACTACTGAGCACACTGTAACTTGAAATTAGAGTTTAATATTTCATATCTGACCAATGGCCTACTTAGTAAAAGCTTAAGTAGGCAGGTGTTTCCTTCTTTTTGCTTTCCAGATTTTCAAGCATCTCTTGCTTTTGAAAGATCTATTTCAATATACACGTAACCAAAGAAACAATGAGGTATATACATTTACATGGGATTCACAAGAATGTATTTGTGCAACAGCTTTGTCTTCAGTGAATAATTATGAAATCAAAGAGAAAAGAGAAAATTTGACTTTTACCACAAAGCAACAGAAGTTACAGGGTAAACAGTTACCAAGCACATGATAAAATCAACACAAAAAGAAGCAGCAAGGGAAGGATAAATCCAAGACACCAGTCTGCTCACGACTTTTCAATTCACTCTCTACCCTACCATACTGAACTTTGTATCTACTAACATCACATTACATCAGTATTAACTGAATGGTATTTTGATTTGATAAGTTTGTTTCATTTTAGATTGAGGTATTTTCACCTTTCTAATCGTGCTTGCTCCCAAGCAAAGATTTTGTCTTTGAAAAATACAGAGAAAGTCTTGAAGTATTTGTGTTCCTGACTGTTGCATTTAAATGCCTAAACTTCAGTTATTCTTTTTTAAAGAAAACATTGCATATACTCCCAATGAATATAAAATCCCTCTTCATATTTCAAATGTGCAGTTATTAGGTTTGCCATGAGCCAGTTTTGTAAACAGGAAAGATTAATGCAATGAACTGTTCCCTTGATTTCTTTTTATTCTTTTCTTCCAAAACAATTCAATTTTTTTGAAGAACAGCAGCACTTAATTTACACACGCATTCATTTTCTTTAGATGTAACTCTATGGATAAGCATTACAAACAAAATGCTATGCCATTATTAAATATAATGGTATGGAATGATATGAATTTACTAATTAAAGTTTTTTTCAAATAATTTCTAACTTGATTTGAATACGGAAATACAGGGCTACAAATGGGCACCGACTTTTTTTTATAAAATAACTGTCTGATTTGCAATTGAAAACTTAAACTGAGGCCGCTCGGACCTTGGGTTAATCGACATGTTAGTCACGGCATTTTTCAGTGATCAAGAACCCAGGTTACACAACCTGCCATGGCAGCGCAGGATATTTATTGTTCTATATCTGCGTGAAGTCCCTGCCTTGTTACTAGCACGGCTGCCTTTTTTTTTTTCCCCTCTCCCACTCCTCCCCCCCGCCCCAAACGTTTCTAAGTATAGTGACAACCTCATCAGGGTTTACTAGTAGCAGCGCAAGCTCAGTGAAAACCTGGGAAATCTAACTGGAAACATGAGAGAGAGCTTTATTTGGCAGTGCTAAAAAAACCTGGGGACAAATGGCTAAGCGGCGGTGGAAGTGCAGGCTGCACAATCAATAGGCAGAGAGCAGGATAGAGGCTCCCTTCGCTGCCGGATCGACAATCGACAGCTGAGAGACTATTTTTTGCAATGGTTGACTAAATATGGTCAGGGAAGAGAGAGGCACAAGAGAGCCTGTTTGCCTGGGAGTGCATGTTTCAAATGCTTAGCTGCCTATAAAGCCGTAACAGTTTTGCTCGTGCCCTCTAAGTGGGAAATACGGTTGGTGACTTCTGTAGTGTGTGTGCGGGAGCCCTGACCTCGCGAGCAGACTTGACCTCTGAAGATGGAAAGTAGCTTCAACACAGACCTGCCTACAGTTAAGCCTGGAAACATAACCTCAAGCAAGAAAAGATGCAGTGCAATATCTAAGGAACTAGAAGAAACCAATATTTGCCGGGGGAGGGGGGAGATGATCGCTATTTTTTTGGTGCCTTTTTCTGATTTTTTTTTTTTTTGGAAGCAACTCCAACTTTTGGGGGCTTGGTTTTGGTCTTTTGTTGGGTTTTTATTTTTCTTTTTGCCTGTGATGATCTTCATCTGACAGTGGGCTAAGTTCACCTTCCCTTGGCTTCCTAGCATCTATCCTTGGAGTCTTAACTCTCAGTCCAGCAGACATAAGGTATAATTTCTATACAACATCATCTGCATTTTAACATTCAAAAGAAAGGAAGAAGGTGCCAATTAGGCACCCATCTTCATGCCTTTTTTTTTTTTCTCTTTTAAGTTTTATCTATTTAAGGTGGTGAGGTACTGTATGCACCGACATTCCCCCCCCCTCCCTTGCCTCCCCCTCCCATGTAACGAAGAGCTGATTCAGCGAATAGAGTGAGAGCACTCAGGATGAGATGGCTGCTGCTGATGTGTCTCTAGGTCATTACCTCTCTTCCAACTGCAAATGCTGCATGATACTAAGCTTACAGGTAACAGAACATCAGGAGACCTGCATTATTCTGCACGTTTAAAGGATGCCTATGACTTTCTGCATGTATATCTTATTTACTAGAATGTTATTTTAATTGTTGTATTAATCCCTCTACTCTGGGAACAGCTTAATTTTGAGTGTGCTAAAGTACCAAGCATTTGTAGTATAAAGAGCAGGTTGAAAGAAAACAACTGTTAGTCCAAATTTCATAGCAAAAAAAGAAAAAAAAAAAAGAAAAAAAAGGAAGAAGCAAAAAAAACCCCCAAATCCCAACTTGCTTAGTAGGCAGAATTCTTTTTAAAGACGATAAACTAATAAATTGCAATCCCATTAACTGGTTGTTAATTTAAGTGAAATATATTCTTATATTCCTATGCACAACTAAAAATGTACAAACTTGAAAAAGAAAACCTAATAAACAGTGTGGTAGTGCACTGCTGAGTTCTCAAATAGGTCTAAGCAAAATTTTCAAGGTGCTTTATATCAGACGTACATGAAAACAGCCTACTTAGAAACTAGAATGTGACTGCTGTGATTCTAATGCTGCATTGCTGATTCTCCTTGTACTACTGTGCTAGCTGCTGCTACACTCTGATTTGCTCTCTATCAGCTGCACTAGGTTTTTTGTCATGAGCTGCAGAAATTCTTACTTCCTCTGCTCTCAGCTTTCCTTACAACTGTTACAGTTACTAATTGTTAAGCTTATTTCAAATTTACCTTCTAATGCTATAGAGATAAAGCTTGCTCTACTGTAACCCAAATCAACTCCTGAAATATGTATAAAGCAACCATAAGCTATATCCGACAGTCCTTCAGAAGTCAAAGCTGTACTGCACATCAAATATTTAACCACTGTTCCAAACCAAGTCGCGCAAAATCTTACAAAACAGGGTTGGGCTTTGTTTCTATTAGGTTTTTTGTTTGGTTTGGGTTGTTTTTTTTAGTTAATTATTTTAGCTGTCAAGGGTGGACAAGACTTTGACTTGAGCAGGTGAGTGCCAGTTTTAAAAATGAGAAAAGCTGCTTGCAGAAGTGTTGAATAGGTATTAGCTTTCACATGTGACCTTCGGCCTAACAATCCAAATCCTGTCACAGCAGTTAGAGGTTGTTTTCTTAATTCAATGTCATCACCTTTACGATAAGCAGGATCACTGGTGACATGTGCTTTTGTGTTTGGCTTGGGCTTTTTGGGGGTTGTTTTGTTTGTTTTCCTTTGCTTTATTTTTTTGTTTTCTTTAGTTTTTTAAACCACTCTGAAATACAATGTAAATAAGTATAAACCTGCAAAGAGTTTGCAGAATAGTGTGCCGGATACAAAAAGCATAGAAGTGGGACTTGGGGTAAGAAAATAAGTTTTTAACTGCTATTTTAGATCAGCCTAAATTTTTCTCTTAGATCAGTCTATATGCTTCCCTTCAGGACACTAGATGCAAACTGTAACCCAGCATGAAAATCGGCTAGAAGATCTGGGAGGAAGCTGAAGATTTTACAGTGGACTACAACTACGAATCCTAAGAACAGACATTGCAAACCTACCAGCGATTCAAGTCTCTACTTAAACACGGTCACCTAGAAGAGCAAGAGGCTGCAAAAATATGGAAAAGCACTTCTAACATCAGTGCCATCCCAAAACAATGAACTATGCCCGGCTTTAAGACACTGTGCAGGTAAATTGCATTGCAAAGTTCAGTTAGCATAGTAAGTTTATTTTCTACCATCAGTTAATCAGAACTGCAGTCCTTCCAAAGAACTGTCAGCCAGTTTTACCTAATGACAGCAAGAAAAACCAGCAAAATACTTTTCAGTTTCATCTGACAGGCAGTCGAGCAACTCTGTGTGTACCTGCTCAGAGTACATACTTCTTTATGTACCCATATGAACATACAATGCTATGGAATGTAAAGAAGTATGTATTTTTGGCAGGCAAGGAACGACCAAGTAAGAGGAAACTAAACAGCTGCTGGAAGAAACAGGTTTCCCTCTTGTTTGAATGACATTCATGTGACAAATTGGCTTGCTAAGGGTCAGCTGGTACTGCCAAAATAACTCTTACTTGTTAATAACAAATCACAAAATATTAAGTGACTATAGAAGTGGGAAGGAAGAATTGTTAACAGCTGATAAGCAGAATATTAGTTGCAAACAGAATTCAAAGCAAGGCTGGAAATGAAACCTTGAAATGCACCAAATAAGACTGCAGCATAGCTGCAAAATTCATCATTACCAGCACTCCTCACTCCACAGATTTTAAACTAAAATTCAAAGCCTGGTTATCAAAATGTATCTCATAAAAATGAGCCACTGTTCTAGTAATCACAGCCTGTTCTGTATACTTCAGATGTTGGTACTTAAATCAGCATCTGCCATAGAATATTTAATCCACAGGTTGCAACTGAGACAAGTATTAAGAGCTAAGGAATTACAGGTGTGATCTAGAGAAAATGATAGCCATAATAACTGACTGTAACTTCTGCAATTTAATAAGACTTAAGTTAGAATTTTCTCCCAATCAGCACTTATTATGCTCACTGAGCTCTTCGATACAAAGTGCAGTGTCAGGTTTATGCACAGAAAGTGACAATACAGAGATTTCTAGGCCAGAGTTGCTAGTCAGCGGATTAAAACTATTGACAGATTCCTAAATGAAAACACAAATGACAACTACAGTCTAAAAGGTAAGTTATCTTAAATAATATTTTCAAATAAGCGGAATTTATTTTAAATCCAAATTTAAGAAAATTGGCCATAAAAAACCAACATTCTAGCACTCAAAAAAATTTAAGAACTACAGGAGAAACAGTTCCACAACAGCTTCAAGTACTAAAAGTGATATTAATTAAAATACACTGGTGCATACCATTCCTAAGTAAAGATACTCAACATCAAATTCAGGAACAAGAGAAAAACGTGAGGAAAGAACTCCCCATTCAATCCAGCCATTTCTATTCATGACAGCAAACCTCTAAAACCACTTATTAAATAGGATATGTCCATGATAAATAGGCACATTTGGCCCAGATTAAAGATTCTAACAGTAGCCCTTTGCTTACTAAGATGTCTGTGAGGAAAAAAAACCCAAACAAACAAGAAAAAATAAACAAAGGCAACGCACGATTTTTCGATGGAGAACATATTTTTAAATACTCATATAATTCTCAAATAGCCGATAATATACATAGCCTGGTATTTTTAACACCTGAAATTATATATTAATACATACACAAGAAGAAATATTATCTTACCTGCTTAAGAAAGCAAAGTTTCAATATTTGTTTTAAGCTCTTTCTCTTACCAGTAGATATTTTGACACGAAGGCTACAGTATCTTAACATCTAAATTAAAACCTGGTTTATAGTGGGAAACAAATCAAATTGCAGTAGCTTTTCTGAATAAAGGAACGCTACCTAGCTTGATCATGCTCACAGAAGCAATTTGATTTAACAGCTTCACTGAGGGGTTAATTGCTAGGCATTTTCTTCTTTACCCGAAGAATTACTGCACTCAGCTCCAATCGATTTAGCTTCCACTATATACTGGGACAGATTTTTTTAACAGCTTTAATTAATCTGAAAGGTTTTTGGTAACAATTTATCATACTGTGTTCTGCCCTGTATAACATGCAATGTTATTCTGACACAAAATGACAGTTCAGAGTGATACAAAAGTTAAAATTATATGTTGACATTGCTTCCTGCTAGTTCACGTTAGCATATCTCTAAGAATACATACCCAGTCACTCTAAAATGTCACATCCATCACTTAGATCAGCTGTTCAATTTTAACCGAGCACACGTTGAACTTTGGGCATCTGCTGACACAGTTGTAACTCAAACATTTCAACTGTGTGACTGACAGGGATAACAGATGCTGACATTATCAAATGCTACACAGCTCTTTTTCCACAGCCGTTTTTTGTCCCGATATGGCCAGTACATGAAGCTGTATTGCCATCCAAAAGCACACTTGAGCAGCTGTATCTGTAAAACAGTTCCTCTATAACTGGTAAAAATAGAAACTCATTTTATAGCCATCTTGATGCTTAAGTCCAAGCGACACACCTGCTACGTTTCTATTAGGATACACGGTGTTGGGAATATATTTACATAAATCTTCTCACCATCATCAAACTATGTAACTAACAGATGTAGACTACCCTTGACATACTCATTACTAGGGAATGGTTTCAACTAAGGTTGTCCCCTACTTTCCACTGCAGTCAAAGCTCAGAAAGAATTCAGTATGGCATAAAAAAAGGTATGTGAGCTTGCACAATTGTTAAGGATCTTAATTTAGAAGAAATCAGATGCAACCCCAGATAAATCTTTAAAAGCTGTGCTTTTCTTGCATTAAGTGGTTTTACATATACTATCAGGGTAAAAAAAATTAAATCTATCCTGCTATATTATATAGTCATTCCTAAAAAGTTAATACTAACCAGAGATATAGCAATGGAATTGAAAGCACTTGGCATTTATATTTGTGCTAACCAACTACAGCATAAAAGCAGCTGCAAAAGGGAACCTGCCAGAAAATGAATGAGGGGGGGGAAGGAGGGTGACAAGGAAACTGAAATGTTCTTCCCCAGTAAAGTTTAACATAAAGAAGTAAGGGAGCTCTAAATGATGGAAATTTTAAGACTACAGTTTCTAATCTATTCTCATATTTGATTAAACTAGACAGAAAAAGTTAAAACTGTAACTGTGATTTTACTTGAGACTCATCCAAAGATCCTCAAGGAAATACTCAAGGACAGTACAAATCTGTACAGACCTTTCTGGCATTACAGCTTTTAATTGTGCTGTCTCCAAATCAGGAAATCGTTAAAAATTTGCATTGACAAGAAACAAATTTTATAACACAGAAGAAAGCCGCGTGTTCTTAGTGCACTGCTCATGTGCTTTAAAATGTGTTACTGAATTATAAGCTTCCTGCACTCCAATGCTTTGCTAAAGCTGGTAAAATGGAACCAAATCACCTCTTCAATGGATTTGGTCCCCTTCAACCAGCTGTAGCTATGCATTGATCACTACAGGATACCTCGTGTTTTTAAAAATGCACAAGAAACCTGCTCAGAGCAACCGCAGTCCAGCCCAGCTTCTAGGGAGCCTGAAGAGAGAAAGTAACCAGGAGTGTAGCAAATTGTGTATTCCAAAATTTCAAGTTTGTATTTGTGAATAAATAGCTACCGGTGTTTAACATTTTGTCCATATGCAGTGAAAATCATCTCTTACAACATTTATAAAGAAGATAGGTAACAGTGAAATAAACATTTCCCCATGATTTATTGTCTCTTGTATTATTCCTCAAGTCTGATGCCCTTTCTAGCAGAACTGATCAAAAAACACAAAAGAAAATAGTACTGGTAGGGCAGATTTACTTTCTGGGCACCCCTCTCCCCTTTTTTTCTTTGCACAAGGAAGGAAACTCCATAGGGCAGGAACTGTATTTGCCATTTTGTATCTGTCGGGCACGTTATTTACTATTTAAAGATAATAAATTTGTCACTGACCTCAACAGCTACAGGCTAATCTGCCATCTAATAATAGGTCTGCTCATGGAGATTATATTCTTCCTCCAAACTAACTTGAACAAAAGTATTCTTCCAAAGCATTTTCTGACATAATACTTTAATAAGAGGTTTTAAAAACAGGCTCTCTTTATGCTCAGCTTCAACTAAGCTTAACCTACACTTACTGTCAGAACTGCAAATACAAAAGCGAAAAACCACTTTGACTGGTTTAGAAAATAATTGTACCACTCTCATTACCTCAGAACTTGTCGCTCTGAGGACCTCCATCACAGCCCCGGAGTCCTGCAGACACTTCCTGAAGACACTCATTAACACTCTGTTGAAGTGAGAACCCCCACCTCTCAATTAAATTGCTACAGTTAGAAATTTCACTGCCAACCTGTTCAAACCATCTGCAAATCGAAAAACAAATGGAGATCTTTTAAATATTAAAAAAACCGTGGAGAAAAACTATGACTATTTTAAATTACAATCTCCTGCTTGCCAGTTTATGAACTTAAAGATGACATACTTGCTACTGGAGAGCAATACATGAAATCTGTATCTTACTCCAGGACTTTAATTTTTTTTATTTCAAGTCCAGCAGAATTTATTGCTCTGAAGAACTAATCACACGCATGTGTGAAGTCAGGTCAGCTCCAAGAGCAGCCTCTATTTAAGACGCTAGCTGCAGAGTGAATAAAGCTCTCTTCACAAGATACAATGCAAATCTAAAACTAACTGGGGCAACGGATATAAAATACGCCTACACTTCACAGTCATGTCTTCAGCTCAAAAATCTGAAGTCACAGGTATGCGAACAGATCAAACACAAGCAAGAGATGATAACATGGCAAAAATAACCAATCTGTACAGTATCTTCAAATTTTACTCTTTTTTCTGTCTGAAAAAAAATTTCATTAACACTGAAGAGGCAAAGTCTGCCAAGCTTTGAGGCTCACAGTACTTTGAAAACAAAGTCCAAAATAAATGCACTTTTAATATGACTGACTCAGTTAAAAATCACAAACAAGAAACCATGTATAAAAGTTTAACTTCCCCACACATAATTTAAAATTTCTTAACAGCTCTATCTCCTATGCACACGTTTAAAGCTACCTACAGCATAAAGTAATATCCATTCTACATTTCAACATTATACATCAGCACAAAAACCCAGAAGTTCTCTTTCTGTACCAATTCAAAAGATACAAAGAGGAGCAAAACATGAAAAGAAGAAATATGCTGCTAAGAATAGGAATGCTGTCTGAAACACACTGTACCTTGACTTGTGGAAAACACAGCCAAACTTGCCATGGAAGATAAAGTGCTGAGAAAATCTACACTATTTGACATAAATCACTATTTTTCTTACAACGTTTATCCAATATTCAAACATTTAAAAGAGAATGCATTTGATTTCATATGAAAATTAAAAACTTTGGAATGTTCTTCTCAGTACAATTTGTAGGTTTTTTCCTTGGGACATTTATCTCTCTATTATTTATAAAGGTCAGAATTCAAGAAACAAGAGGTTTTCCTCTGAAAATGAAATTGGTTGCAAATACCTATTTGACATCAACTAGAAAAAATACTATAGAAATCTATCTCCATTTATTGTGGTACCCATGCACTTAACACATGCATTTATTTTATTATCCTCAAAAAGGAAGATGTATGTCAACTTCATTATTTCTTGCGTACATAGCACATTTTTTATTTTTAGAACTATAGCTATGCACACAAATGCATACACATTTATATACACATACAAATATGTGTTCAACTTTTATAAAACAATATAGAAATTACATAATATAGCTATATATTTGAATATAAGGGGACTTTAGTGCACTGTATTAATATAAGGCACCACATCCTGAAGCCACAAATCTCCAGTTTAGCTGGAGCAGGGAAGCTTAAATGAGGAAAGACAGGTCTTTAAGTAAGGTTTCAAGCAGCACCTATTACGTACTGTTTACGTACAGCAGCAACAAGCTAAAGATGAGGGGGTTATTTTTAACAGTGTTTTAAATAGCTTGTGCTTAGTACATTTAACAGATCAGTAATAGCCATTGTTCTACATCAGATTAAAAAACAAAGTGGAAATATAAAAACTTTGGTTTCATTCAGAAACTGGCAAATGGCACAACTACAAAATCAGAGGTAAAACAAATGAGTATCACTGAAGTCTTGAGGAATATAAAACTCAGCTCCTAGATGAATGAAACTATTATGACAATTTTTGGCCAGGGGGGAGAAATCAAAATAGACTTATTTTGGTTTCACTTTCAATCATTTCTTCCCAGGCTGATGGGTAAAATATTTAATGCTGTGAGCATTAGATATTTTAGATAAAACTACTCCTTCTGCGATGGGAGAAAAAAATTCCTTTTCAGCATGCTTAAGCAGTGCTCAGATGCAACTGCAACAAAAAAAGAATATTAAGTATCTGTTTTAGATTCAAGTGAAACCCCCATGGAGGGAACCCACACAGCATTCAAATCAATAATACTGGGAACATTTTCCAATACTTCCAATAAAAACTTTTGTAAAGGAGGGCAGATTCTGGTTAAAACTGCAATGTATCTCACATGCTACCAACCATCAAACTGACCCAGTCTGAACTACAGCTTGGATTCTTCCATCAAAGGAATGATCTGTCACTCTTAAAGCATTGACCCACAGAAAAATCACCAGCACATGCCTATAAAAAACCCCATTTTTTCTCCATACATTTTCCCTGAATCTCATCTTGAGATTATGGTCACACAAACCAACTACCACAAGAGCTGAGGAAAAGCACTGCAGGGAAAAAAACTAACAAAAAATACCCTACCAAGGTAACTGAGACAGGAAACAGTGCTCCTGGCTAATGCTGTTATATAAGTAAGGAAGAATTCACTTTAAAGGAAGAAGTTACCAAGTCAGACTTGAAAGAATTGTCTTCTGAATGCCTAAAATAAGCTCCCTTCACTTGGTCCTTGACATGATCTTTTAAAGACCTTTATGAGTACTGTACAAAATGGTAAACATTTATTCATCCTATCAACACTTCCAACCACTACTTTTACCTCATGAAATTATTCCATTCCACAAACATAGTTAATTAATTACCTTTACTTTTTAACCATCAGTCTTGACAGCTATGTTCTAAGAGACTGACCTAAATTTTAATCCCATATATTAATAATGGATGGAATTTATACAAATTTACAGCCTTATTTCTCCAACTTCTCTCAACTGAAAAGCCAAATTTAGTAGTAAACAAGCAAACACACGCAACACTTCTTTTGTGTCAACTATACTGAATATCACCCCAGGACAAAGTATTACTTGGGTCCTGTTAGCATGACAACTTTGAAAAACACCATTTATGCACAGTGTAATAAAGAATCAGCAACACATCTTTTCTTTAAAGTTCTATCTATGCAGTAGTTTTCAAAAGCTATCTTAACTGAAAATTGAATGCAGACATATAGAATGCAGCTAGTATAAAACAAACTATGCCTTAAAATGAATTTTTTCAGTTGAGCTGCTCCATAAAAGCTGAAATATAAAATTCCTTCCAGATATACTTCTATGAAAATATAAATAACTGTTTCATACACTGACAAATACAATCTAATGCAACAATCCTAAGGGTGCTTTAGAACTGTATGGTTTACTTAGTAATTATCCACAAATAAGTATGTGTTAAAAAATTCAAATCCCTTTATCAATCCCAGTGTTCAAGAAGGGAAACCTAGCAGTATTCACTGTTTTTATCCCATGTCAAGATTCCATCTTCAAGATCTTACTAACTTATCAAACTTTTATTGGCAAAGTTTTACAGCCATAACAGGAAATTTCTCAGGAACTTGGAGTTATCTGAATACAGCAATAAACTGAGCAGACTCCTACCTTCATTCTAGTAAGGGTTTCCAAGCATTAGAAAGACGCATAGCTAAGCAACATCAACATTTAAAAAAATACAACCACAAGCAGATTTAAGGATCTTCTGAAAGAATACCACAGTTTTACCCTTATGTACACTTGTTGTCCCTTTACATCTGATAAAAAATATCTTTAAAAAGAAATCTGTACCTAGGGTTTCCTCTTAGTGCAGCATGGTGAAGAGCATTAAACCCATTGTTGTTGGTGATAGTAACATCTGCTCCAGCTTCTAAGAGTACAGCAAGGATATCATCACGCTTTTTACTTATTGCATCATGAAGTGGAGTGTCTCCTTCAGAATCCTAAAACAAAAAACAATTGACATCAATTTTTGCATGCATCCACATTAAAAAGATGCTAAAGTATCACTAGGAAAACTGACTACACAAACACAAAGCAGCTCCTCCACAGCTGAGTGTTGCTACACTGCAGAGTGCCGAGCAAGCTGCTTCTCGTCTTGCTCCAGTTTCACAAATGCTTCAGTAGGAAACTCCACCCTGAGCTCCACCATTGTACAGCCACACTACAGCCAGAACTATGCTTTGCATCCCATAGTACTGAAGACATTGGGGTAGATAATGACTTCTCTATGCTTCTTATCCAGGTGGAGTTGATGCCCAAATTACAATTTATGAGTAACAGGACAGCAACAAAAACTAACATGAGAGAGGAAAGACTAGTCAGGCAGAAAGAGGCATGGAATTTTGAGTAATAAATGCTAAGTTTAGCCAGCAATTAACCATGTACAAGACAATACCAAAATGACAGTGTGAAATTAAAGCATAGGCAAATCAAACTAAAACGCAATCCAGGTACTCAAAGTAGGCATATCTGTTGTTTTAACTGAAGCGTATCGTTTTCCACGAAGCAAAAGCCAATGTCATAAAGCAATATTAAGCTTTTAACTTGCTATGGTTAATACTAGATCTTATTACACAAAGTACATGGTAATACTTGACTACACAACTGAACAGGCAAAGAATTTATACTTTTAGCTTGATGTTTTATTTTTCAAATATCCCAAATAAGGAAAAAATACTTTTTACTGCTAGAAGCATTTTGTTCATTACTTATTGAAGGACTCAAATGGCTGGACTGAAGAGACATGCCTGCGACTAACAGCGAGAAAACACATCCATTCAAGCTTATTTGGAGGTACATAGGCAAAATCTCCAGATTTATGCCTCCAGTAAAATTCTTGCACCATATAAGTCAGGAAGTCTTTTGTTACCAACACTGACTCAACTGCAAGCTGACTAACACATAAACCAAACATTTTAGCAATATGCTAGTACAAAAACAGATCTCTACAGTGAGAATCAAAAACTGCCAAACAAAAAGTGCCAGAATACGGAAACCAGTGTGAACCAATTTGCCGGAACTAAATCATGTATCTTTTATTTGGTTTAATTGATACTTCCTGAATTTCCTGTTTATAAACTAATATATGTTTCCACTTACACAGTGATGAGGCCACAGTAGTAGAGCGCTGGCCAGTTAAGTTCCAGTCATGCCTCAGTCTTACTCCCCATGGCTCTCACTGACAAAATCAATCACCTACTCAAATTTGCACATTGCAGTTCCTCAGCACACATGCTGAATCTGATAGTTCATTGTTTTTCAATAGCAATTATATTTCTCAGACAGAGCATCCTTGCATCATTCTACTGACTTTTTCAACTGAACCAAAATTCTGTCATTTAAACTCCGGCAAATCCACTTTAGCTACCCATATGTTCCTATGTGACTTACAGTCACCCTTTACTGGTTGCAGCACATCAGATTCCTTATTATACCTACTGTTCAACAAATACTAAACAGGATCTGGATGGACGTAACAGCTCAACCTCAGTGAGATCAAGACAATACCTTAAGAGTCAGGTAGAAGGAGATAAATAATCGCTACGCTCACTAATTTCAAAAAAGTTTTTGTTAATCTTCTTTTATGTGGATATATTACTCAAAAAAACCTAATCATTGACACGGCAAAACAAAGAGGTAATGTCTTATTACTGCATGTCTTGATTGCCCAAGCCACTGCAGCTTTTTCTGATGCAAATCTCTTAAAACTTACCCATTCTCATTTGTTTTACTAATGCAGTTCATGCAGATGCATTCAGCAGTGTGGATACCTGCTTATCAGCTAGCACATTTCCACACTACCTTCTAAACAGGACATTGCTCTTATGCTACTGGTTCCATCATCTTCATCACAGATGAAATTCCCTGTGAAATTATGGTACTTGAGGTCCTACGCATGAGGACTTTCTAGATTAAAAACTGTATATTCGAAAGTGAATCTGACTAAATAGTTCTATCAATGATAGATCTATTTGGGGAAAAAAATAAAAGCTTTCTTTTATCAAAACATTCCACAGTATCATCAGCCTGCTAAACTGTAGCTCATAGAAGGAGCACAGAGTTGTAGGTTCAATATAGGAGTAATTAATCAGGAAGGAAAAGTTAGCAATTAGAAATAACTACAGATTGTGAAAATACCAATTAGTATCAATTGTCTGGAATAAATCAGGTGTCAATCTAGCTGTCAAGAAAACAGACTTAATAGCATTTTTCTTACAGCTGATCACCTGGTGAGGTAAAGGTTGAGACAGACAACTTCACAATGTCTGTTCCTTTCAATCCCATTTTCCATAATTTTTCTATCACCTACATGCAGCAAATCATACAATTCAGTAGCTGAGAAGTGACCCTACTTTAAAATTTACTTTACCTGGAGACTGGGGTGGCAGCCAAAGTCCAGTAAAGTCTTGACAACCTGCAGATGACCTTTGTTGACAGCAATATGGAGCGGAGTCTGCCTGCGCTTGTTGCGAGCGTTTAAATCTGCGCTGCCTCGGTGCAAAACCTCAATCACAGCACCCTCATCACCAAAGGCTGCGTGATGGACAGCCCTGTCTCCATCCTTATCCTAGAGTGGAAACATTCATTTAATCCAATATATTTCACATTTCCTTTGCATTTAAACAAGAACAGTATTTCAACTAACAACTGTCTGTATTTGATGTAATGAGAAAAATGAGACTACCACAACACCATTAAAATACCAAATTAAATAGTTGCTCAAACTGTAGCAATAGAGGATGAAGAATCAGTTCATCTACAAACATACACATTCTACAACACACAATACTCTACAGCAAACACAACTATTGTCCTGAATCTTTGTGTGATTTATCAAACTCAAATGGCTTCATTTGGGTTTCTACCACAAAACAACCACTGTCAAGAAAAAACCCAAAACAAAAGAACTGAAAAACCCACAAACAAAATCTGATACCCAAACAGTATAACACTTAACATCCTAGGGTAGTTCTTCCTGTAACCTAGAAAGTGTTACAAGTTCCAAACTATAGTGCAAGACATGAGTATTTCCTTGTTCATACAATTAGGTTAGTATTTTTTAGGATTTATTATGTGTCTTGGTTTTCTCTTAATAAACCTTTTCCATAGGAAATTTGTGACTGATGCTGACATTAACAAGAAGTTCTGATTCTGTGTTGATGAGTCACAGTGTTAAAATTCTGATTCAGTTTGTTTCAGTTTCACCCAAACTGAAAATTAAAATGTGAACGTCAAATATGTCAGTTTAGGCTATTTTACCATTCATAAAATTTGACTGTAAAACATGAAACATTTCAAAATATCAATCAAGTGATTTCAGCATTAATGACAGCATACAAAAGATAGAAGTAAAACGGAAGTTATACATGATGAAATAAGCTAGTTTCTAACCGAGTATTTGTACATAGTTTAAGATAACCGTGCATCTGTAGGATTCAATTTTGAAAACAGAGAAACACTGAAAATTGTAAAATAAAATCATGACTGATCGAGGGCTCACTGCCTCTCCTGAGCAAGCTTAAATTTCTCATCACTTTGCTTCTTCAGCAACATCTTTCAAAAGTTTTTTTTATTATATATAACATATTTCTAGTATATTCTAAACCAATGCAAAAATTAATAGCTCTTAGCATAAACTGTATTTGCACAATGATACTAATTACAGCATTTTAAATGGTGGAAGAAGACTTAACCTCTAACTATCAAATGTACCTTTTTGAAAATATGGATATGGTTTTCAAGATAGGGTCAGGATACTAAATAGTAGTTTCAACAGCTTTTGAAAAGATACTTTTATTCCTTCCAAATCAACTCATGCTACCAAGTTGCCTTCTCAGATCACAGGATTCCTTGTCGAGCTCCTCTAACATGAAGGAACTGTCAAAAGAAGCCGAAGCTTGCCCATTTGGAAGGGGAAAGGATCAGAAAGGAGACCTTCTCTGTATTTTTCATCTGGTTATAAGGATCATTTGTGAGGCAAACCTTATCTAGAGTGTGCCAGTAGTCCTACGCTGCCACAAGATTTGTATTTACAGAGCACTTGGTTTCATAGAGGCATGGTAATTTGTCTTTTCATATTTGCAATCTGAAAAGTACACCAAGATATTTATTGATGAAACCTCATTTAATTACTAAATGTTTTAGTTTTACCATATTTCAATTTTGAGACACAACTGCCTGATTTTATAAAGTCTTAATGTATAGAATTCCTACTTTAATGACCAGAGGTCCAAGATCAGGCAGGCCTTTTTTTAGCTCAGCATCAAGACAAATCATCTCAGGAACTAAATCCTACCCAGGAGCAATAACTCATCTAGAAAAAGCTGTCAGCTAGTAAATCCTCCATCCTTAAGACTTACATTTAGATTTAAATATTAAAAGCACTACATCTCTATACATTCCAGCAGTATAATATTGTCAGTACTGTTAATATAGTCACTGACAACCATTCATGTCTGCAGCCTAGAAGGTTACATATTTTTACTATGCATTATCTACATCAGGTTTTTGAGCTATGTCAATAACCAACCAACTGTTCTCTGACTAAACAGAGGCCACTTGTAGTCTACATCAAGACATCAGAGAAAAACACAGGAGACAACGAGGATATTCCCAGAAAATGTCACCATGAACGTATATACTCTGCAGTAATGACTCTAAGTGTAAAATTATCCCACTCAGCTATAAAGCAAGGAAAGTAAGGAATTTTATCCATTGCTTCCATGCCTCAGACCACAACAGTGAAATAAATGGGGTGGGTCTGCTCAATCTTTGCATTTTATAAACATTATATTATTATATAATTATATAAATATATATAATTATATATTTATATGTTTCTAAATATTATATACATAAATATTGATAAACAGCCTACATTTTTTAAAGCCTGAAAAATATAACTACTAACCTATTAATATTTTGAAAATTATTAATATTATAATAACCAAGGCAATTATATAATCAAGGGGGAATACCATCTTCACTTAAGCAACACAGTTATGTGAAGCCAGCTTCAAAAGTCAAGTAAAATCCCTAACAATTTTTTATGCTAGTGTGATGGTGTTTCTGAAGCCTGAGCAAACATGAAACTCTTCACAATTCTAGTGGCTAGCAGATTACCAGGTGTATTGTCTTCAAACAGTTTAAGTAGTATTTCCACCTACCTCTTTAATGCTTCTAACCTTCCCTTTAGTCCACCACTCGATTAACATGGCAGCTCTCAACACCGCAGTACTGACGAGAAGCTAATTTTAGACTAATTTCAACAGTATTTACTTTGTACTGAGTGAAAGCACCACTTCTAACATGGAGTTACCACACAGAAATCAGACCACAGGAAGTATGTATTGCATCAATCTAAGCCATATTTAGAATCTAGCATGAAACCTCTGTAAATTAATGGTGTATCTGTAAACACAAAATTTTAATTCCAAGAATTACATTGCCTCATTAATGCTTTAACATTCTATAACTTCTGTATAACAAATACAATAAAATGTTAGATGCCCAAGCATGTGCAGTTATTTTTCTGTTACGCAAACATCTGGGTGCACAATTAATTTCTCAGCATCTTACTAGGCTTCAGTTTTTATTCTTAATAAATCAAATTTAACAGATCCATCTCGTGCCTCACAAAATGACAAATGGTTCAATATCAGTGCATTCTGTGAAAATAATTAAGTAAAAATCAATTCAAAATGCAAATATCCCAGTATGCTGACAGGCAATTCTCACGAACAATTATTTTAAAAAACCTAAACAAGAGACACCCTTCCATTTCAGTGAAAAAATAGGTTTCTACCCAAAGATACTGCTATTACTTTCTGCTTGAACTTCTTTTAGTTAAGAACTGGAAAACTTCTTCTAACTGAACTTTGTGTATATAAGAATCAGGGCAAGCATCTGAAGTTGGAGATGCAGCATCTGACATTTTTTCCCCTCAATGCCACAGAAAGAGTTCCTACTACATTCTACTGTTGAAATGAAACCAAAGGAAAGAAAGAAGGGAATAAGGGGCTTCATTGCATACCAGCTTACATAGCTCTATTATGTTAGTTGGTTTATTTCATTTAATAAGAAGTGTTAAAGAATTAGATATTGACCCTTTATAATACTGTTAGTAGTGATGACTTGAGAGGCCACCTAGAACAGGGGCTAGACAGTGTTAAAAGAATGAAGTAGGAACTTTTTACAAGGCTTTCAAAGCATACACCTTGAGCAGTACAAGAACCTGGCAGTGGTTCCATCCAAGAGGGACGGCAGGTCACTTAAGGCATCATTATGAGTATAATTTGAGTACACAATCACAGTACTAAAAGCAGTTTTTCACTTTGGCATTTGAAAAGAAGGTAAGTAGAGTAGAATTGTCATGCATGTAACAAAATTTAAGGACCACAAAGCATATTTTGAAATGTTTAGGATACCTCTGCTTCTACATCCACGTTCTGTTTCAGAAGCAACTTCAAAATGTCGACATGGCCGTTCTGGCTTGCAGCTTGCATAGCTGTGTGTCCAGCACATTGCCCATTCACCTGGAATGCCAACACTTGAAGGTGAGTTTCAAGACATAGACACACACGCACCTGTGAGGCTGTTTTAGCAGCAGAAAACTTAAAGCAACAGCGCACGTACAATCAAATGAACAATTTTAAGATGCCTTCTTAGCATATATAGACCTCTTAGTTCTTCTCTATTTCATTTCTATATTAGCTAGACTGAAGGAAAGAGGAAGAAATGGATTTAAAACAAACATTAATGATACTTGGATTAAAAACACTCATCTTCGGGTGATTCCTGTAAAGGCAAGATTTTTTGAGAACAAGTCTCAGATTTATACCTGTCCTCTGCTCTATGGTACATGTAACTTCCTTGCCAAATTTATGGCAACAACAGGAGAGAGTCTGAACAGAAATCCATGTTTTGTAATATCTTAAGCTAAAAATCAGTGCTCAGAACTGAAGAAGTTCAGACTCTTAACTGCAAACATTACTACTGCTGTACTGAGAAAGTCTAACTTTAAAACATGTTCCCTAAATAAACTCATATAATTACTAAGCATTTTCTTTTAGACTTTTCAGTATTAGACAAGTTAGTAAAAGGAATCTGACACAGAACAGATTAGATGATCTGTCTCATGAGTTAATAAAACAAAACAAACTCACAACAGCAAAAACAACCTGAAAAATCTACCCTCCTTCCTTCTATCCCTCTTGAGAAAAGAAGAATTTGAAGACCCTTCAGTAATTGTGAACATTTGGTTCTCTTCACCAACTCTGGCAGCCAGAGGTTGAAAAGTATCTTAATTCATGGTAGACAAAAGAATACAAAATCTGTCCAGCAAGAAAGTATGTACAGCTCTGTGTTCACACAGCCCACACACACTTCATAGGACAGCAAAAGAGAGAAGAGACACTGGAACTAGCTGTACTACTTCTAAGAAGACACACTACCGACTGGCAAGGAGTATTCAGAACAGCTGCACTTCCTTTAGTACTAGAGGCCCCCCAAAAGAGATACTTTCAAAACAGAACACTCACATCTACATCTGGCCTCTTTAGTAGGTCTTCCACTTTAGCAACGTCTCCATTGGCAGCAGCTTTAACCAATTCTTCATTGAGATCTCCAGATTCTTGGGTTTCAAATAATTTTTTCAATAGCTGGGACAATCTCTCTGTAATTGTTAACCAAAGAACAACTAAGATTACAATTCTAATTACACAAGAACAGAAAACACCCCAGCTACATTTGTGGTGTTTCTAAGGCCACATACACAGTAATACACAAACTACCATAAAATAGCAGCTGTAAGATTACTGAGTTTGAAATAAGAGCCGTACCCTCGTACCCTTTAGACAGTGGAGACTGCCACATTAGACACTTCAGAACAAAGATGGTTGAACCACAAATAGCTTTTCTTCCACAAAATACAAAAGGGTGGGACAAGGTAAAAACATGAACTTACGTATTGCTGTAACAGACATTCTAACATCAGGTATAGCCTGTCTTCTGTGATCTGAAACACTAAGTTGTATTACTCTTCTAGATAGTCTTATGGCCACTGTACTTGGTTCTTTATTGAGAAAACTCACTGCAACTATGTCTCCTTAGGAAAAAATCCAGAAAACTATGTAGAAAGTTTTCTTGGTATTAAAGCAAATATGTGAAGAGGAAAGAACCAGCTATGACTAAAAAAAGGAAAAAATCCTAGTTTCAATTGATCTGTGAAACTGCCAACAGAACACAAAACACGCTGGACAGTCTTTCTGCCTTCTTATTATATGAATGACAGTATGTTCAACAAAACTAAAGTGTGATTACACAGACACCAAAAAATCCCACTGTAATTAGTCACAAGACGTCTAAATTTTAAGACAGAATTTTTAAAGAATAACTATCCTGAGTTATAATAAAAAACATCTGCAACAGATCCCTCTCCTGTGCCTGCTATCTTAAACCACCTATTAAACAAGGAGGCTACTTGTTACTGCCAATGACACTCTCTCCATGCCTTAGTCCCTGTTTCAAAATCGGATGTCCCTCCAACCTTGAAGTCCTTAGAGTGGACCTTCAAAGACACAACTGCACTGTGACCAAAGAGAAGCAGCTGATCAATAGAACAACATCTCCATATTGACCGCAAGCTTTTTTCCTATCTTCCTCAAGTAAAACTTTAATTACCGAGACTCCAAGTCAACTATTAACCTTGCATACCAACAATGTATTAGTACCTAATAACAATTTTTTAATTAACACAATTACTTGCCATACATATATTACTGGGGTTTTTTTTCAAACTTACCACCAGAAGCGTTACTTATGGCAGATCCTGCTGATGCCACCTTCGAGACAGCTGCTGGATTATAGGTCCAAGATGTCCCACAAACCTCTACCTTCAAGTCACTGTCTGAATAGATCTGCTGAACCCGACCAACTTTACCTAATGTCTGAATTAAAGAAAACATCAAATGCAAATAAAACATTCGGATTTCTAAATATTTTATTTTTAGTATAAATTTTATGAAGTTGATTGTTTAATAGTACAATCACTACCACCTTTAGATAGGTTTCATTAGGCTAAGCACATTGCTACACCTGAGCAAGTATTACATTGTGTTCGACAAAAACTTAGAAGAAAATCCTTTTGAGACTCCTGCAGCCTTCAGGTACATTACCAATAATAACCAGAAATACTGTACAAGCTTTACCATTCTATGAATGCAAACACACAGCTGCTCACCGGAAGCATGGCCTCAGCCCACTCTCCATGACCTCTCTGGAGAAGCTTGATTCTCTCCAGGTCGTAACATACTTGAACAAGGTCACCCACTTGGAATTGAGAGGTACCTCCTTCTGCACCTTGAGCAGCATCTCCACTTCGGACAACATTGGCCTTGGTGAGAACAGCTGGATTAAATGTCCACCTAAACAATGAATCATTTGAAGTAGATATTAAAGACACAAAGCAAAATATATGTTTAAAAATTTTCTGTTGGGTATGTTTCTGCTTGTATGTCTACAAACTTTCTGTGACTGGATACTGTGGATCTGTATTTGCTGTTATCCATTTTTTGTTCATAAACTTGCCTGTGGATCATTAATTCACTAATTGTGGCTCCAATAAATTTCAAGGATAATCTTTAGAGAAATATATTTGTAAAAGCAATTAAGAAATATCCTGCCTAAGGGGAAGCAAGCTGACAGCTATGTAAAAGTCCTGAAAGTAGCTATACAGTTGCTTTATTTTTCCAGGGAAGGGAAATAACTGGTTGAAAAGCAGCAGATCCAAGCTGTCTCTCAAGGATTGACTGTCAGGACACTACATGGGAAGAACACAGAATTCTGGCCCCTCCCTCCAGGTCAAAAGATGCAACATTAAGTTATAACAATACTTTCCAATTAAATGGATGTCCCAGACACACCTCAATTTTCAGTCAAACTATCCTATTGGTAGTATAAATTTTACTGATTTAGAGGCATTCAGCTGTTTAGTCAGGGAGGAGACCACAAGACAGAGCAGCTCCTGTCACTGACTCTGCTGACATGACTGCTGGAAGAAAAGCCACTTGCATCCCTTTAGCTGGGAAAACAGCTTTGTTCTGCATTATTTTGCAATATTAACAAACAATATCTTGAGGGAAATCCTGAAAGAACAATATACTGTTAATTTTTCTGGACAAACCAAACAGGTTGAACCCCATATACAACTGAAATGATATTCCATTCACCAGCTACTTTTTAAAGATAAGCCCAATACTTGAGAATAAGAGAACAGAAAACCATGTGGCCATTATCAGATTCAAACCCTGCTGTACAGCTGGGTTTGAGTCTTGTCAGTGTGGATGCAGCTAAGTGAAATTCAAACCTAAACTGGTTGCAGGGAGTGGTTTGGCATCCTCAATACCTACTATTCTTGGTCAGTATTTACATAAACTAACATTCCATTGAATAATAAAAGGCTAGATATGGATCAGGTGACTAGTTTAGACAAGATCCTCCCGAAGTCTGTCACTTGTCTTCCTAAATTATTATCTGAAAACTCACAATGAATTGCTATTACCTTGTCTCTTGAAACCATGAGGTGAGGTAGAAGTTTTTTAATTTAAAAGCAAGTTACTGCTTAAAACACTACATTTTGCAAATAAGATTGTCTAGAACATAATTTATTATTTTGGACTCGACTTTTCACCAAGTGAGAGAGGCAGCAAAATTCCTTCTCCCACTAAAGCATACTCAAAGATAAGTCCTCATTACACATCTAGGAGGAAATTTTAAGAGACACAAAGGAGAAGAGAAAGGTTCTGGCACCAAGTAATCGCAAGCACTGAAAGCAAGGGAAGTTTGTGAGAAGCAACAAAGAAGGCTATAGAACAAACCTGTTGCCACTTGGATATTGTACTACAATGTCATGGTCCTCATCGATGCCACAAACCGTTCCAGTTGTTGTTAAAGTTTCAAACATGCCATCAGTCCATCCTCCGTGACCATGCTGCAGAGACTGCACAATTTCCAAGTCAAGGTCAATGTTTACTAGGTCACCTATTTGCAGCCCACCAGGGTTTCTGTTACCATTTTGCTCACCTGAAAGGGAGTAAGGAAAAAAAAAGTTTCTATCACCATACTAATTTTCCAAGCAATTTAAAGAATGGCAGTTAATTTCTGAGACTCACAGAATTGTTAAGGCTGGAAAAGACCTTTGAAATTTTCAAGTCCAACCACCATGTTCAGCATTGAACCCTGCTCCAAGTACCCTATCTACACATTTTCAACACTTCCAACAATGGTGACTCCACATCAATGTCTCTGCAACTGTAGTGACCAACAGGTAAAAAAAATTTGGAACCTCTGGCAACAAAATTGTGCATTTCTTGTTGAGTTTTCAAGGCAAACAGCAGTTTGCAGACAATGGAAAATGCTAAATACTTGCGACAAGTTCCACTATGGCCTCTCACTGGGATCTTAAAAGCTATCATACGGTGTTAGACATCTGGACACGTAAGAGCTCTGGTGTCAATAAAACAGTGTTTTTGTGCAAGGATTTAAATTTATTAGATCTCTTAATATTTAAGCTAGTTCTGTAAGAATGAACAGCTATGTTTGGCTTCTTAGAGTAATAAAGTGAACAGGACACACAAGTCAGTTTATAACTTGATGAACACTTAAAAGCTCCCTTGCCATCCCCTTGGCACACTGATACCAAATACAATTTAGAAAAGCATGACTATTTATCATTAGTGCATAGGAACGTTACTATTTACATTTCACTAGTAAGGACAGTTCTTTTGGATGACATTTAAAAAGGAAATGGAAAGCCAGAGTGAGTATAATGAATACAAACCAACATGCACTTACTTCACCCTTAACTTACCTAACACAGGACAATGGTCTCTGTAGAAAGAGCCTCCTTTTGCATCTTGAACACATTTCAGGTCAGACTACAGAGAGAGATTGAGACAACTTTAGTCCTCAGTGACCGAGTCTCCAGGTCAGTGAAACTAGAACTGAAATATTTAATTAAGAAAGGCTGAAAATTATGTGTACAAAAATCATGATCCATGATGCACACAATATCAAATACTTTCCAATCTATCAGCCTTGCATTCTCAAGACTTTAACAACATTTACAAATATAAGATGCTATAAAAGATGAGAAATTTTTAGTTCAAAGACAGGAATTAACACAAAGCACCTTTGCATTGTTCTATTAAGTTATTTTTCCTTTTAAAAAATAATTCTGTGAACACAAGCAAGGAAACATCATTTAATGCCTGCCAGTGCTGCCCACTCCTCCCAACACTTTTTGACAGGTCCATGTTTAACTTGTAGAAAACTTGTCACTCAGATTCTATAAAATGAAAACTTTTCTATTAAAAATATGCAGAAGGGTATTACTTCAAAAAAGCCAACAAAATACTACACTGAGCTAACCATGTTCTTTTTAAAGAGAAAAGTTCTAAAGCTCATCTTTCATATTATGAGAAAGAGAAATTTCAAGCGTGGTACCCAACTCCTATTCACAAAGCCAGAGGATTTTCTATAATTCTCCTTTCTTTTAGGTTTTTGCCTGTGTAATGTTTAATTCCAAATAGCTATAATCTGCCATTGTTCCTTATGAAACAGTTCTCACTAAACAAAGGGCATTTTTGTGTGCAAAATAAGTTGGGATGGAGAGAAGAAACTGCAAAAATAAGCCAGAATATTCTATGGCATGGGGGAGGATGTAGGGGACAGGTGGTGGTAATGATATCATTAACCACCACTGAACAAATACTTGAACAATTCTTTTACCCATGCCTGAGATTTATTGACAGACTGTCCTCCTGCAAAAGGATTAAAATGAAAACACTGAACTCTTCCAAATCATCAAGGCTCTGATGAACACAATACCACCCTTGGCAACTGGTAAACAGTGAGAAACAATACAAAATTCAGTGTATGCCCTGATCTACAAAGAATGTATCACCACTTTGGAAAAATGATGAGGCCAGCTAGAGGAAAACAATGAGATTTTAGCCACTCTTGAAATCCCCTGAGAAACCAGAGAAAGAGCTTGCTCGGCACAGCAGCAGAAGGCCTGTGACAGGATGCTGCCACCCGGTGGGCAGGTGCTGGGTTTAGCTGGGCTGCAGACAATGGGGCTGCGCAGACCATCCCAGATGGCAAACTCGTTCATTCCCCGGAACGAGGGACTGAATGTGCCCCGGAGCACTGGGTCTCCCCCACTGAATACAAGCCCTCCATGTCAGACAACAACCAGCTGTCTGTGAAGGAGACAAGGAGGGGTGCACACGCAAGAGCTGCTGTCGCGTTCTTCAGAACACTAAGAACAGAGTGCAGGAGAGTCCAAAAGTTCCCCTCCCTGCCGGGCAAAATCAGGGTGAAAGATTGCTTGTGTTACAGAAAGTGTTAATGCACTGAGCAGACTGATGGTTAAAAACGTAGCAGAAGAAGCAAAATGTTCATTAAAAGACTAATTACTATTTTGCAGCTGACATTACTAGGAAGCCTGTAACGGTATCCTAAATTTTACAGAAAAAAAGAACAAACTCAGAAACCTGCACTTGTATTTTGCCCTGCCTCTACTGTGCCCTGCACACAGCTTATTTCTGGAGTATAATGATATGCTTGGTTGAAAAACTAAGTGGTAGCTTGGAGTCCAACCTCAGCTTCACAACTGTCTTCCTTTCTCTTACATGATGTAGTCCATGTTGTATTACTAAAGAATAAAACAAGAGTCCATTCAAGTTCTGATATTGCAGAAAAGTCTTTTTTTTTTCCTTCTTTTCCAGAAGCCTACAAGATAATGGAGGACCCAAAACACACAAAAAGATAAGACACTGACAGATATTAAGGCAGTACAAAACAAACGTATATATTCTATATAAGCAGAGTGCCTTTGGCAGCGTGGCAAACAGCACTACTAAGAAAGGTACCATCAACATGACAAAGGCCTGCAAATGCCTTAAAATATAACCAAACCTAAACGAGATTCTGGAGTTTTAAGACAGAAAACTGTACTTTGTTGTATTTCAGTGCCATAAAAGCTAGGTAAGTAACTACAATTTACCTTCTAGCACTTGGCTGTTACGCTTCTTAGAAAATGAAAATAAGCTTTCTTCTGCTCAAGTAATTTAAGTAAAAAATCAGGGATGATGGTAAGCTCCTGGTCACCCTACTCTGAGGACTGCACGGCAAGAGGCCCCCCTAGTGCACATGGAGCAAAAACACACATGGGTCGAGCCTGGTTGCAACAGGATTTGCACTTCAGAGAACCCCACTGGGATTTCTAAAAGTTATGAGTCACCCTGAGACTTCAAAATCAATCAAAATAGCAGATTGTTTAAAGATAACATGCGCAAGTGTAAAAGGGAAAGTATCAGAACAGGGGATGTTAGAATACAAGTCTTAGACTCACAGTGGCACCACCAGAAAAAGAAGTAACAGCTGTGAAGCTGGGTGTAATGCAAATACACGGTGGAGATGAACAAACCAGCTTTGCTACCATGACTTGATGGAGAAAATGTTTAATAAACCCCAAGTAGGATTCTTTCAGGAACAAGAAAAATAAACTATAGATTTTGTAGAATTTGTGTACAATTAAAGATAGAAAGCCCAGTTAAGCAGGCAGTCAATGAGAACTCAAGGAAAAGCATGGGAATCAGACATTGCACAGCACAATTTGCAGGTCAGTAATAACAGCTGATGTGCATTAGTAATGGCTTTTGCCTAGAATGGAGAATTGGTCTTCTAGCATCCACACTAACTTCCCAAAAATCTGCATTCCAGCAATATGTGACTGTATTACATAGAGATGATGACTTGCCCAGTCAAATGGGAAATACAGTAAATATAACGCTTTGACATTCCACCCAATTATACCAATGGAAATAAACAGCAGCAATTTCACCTTCATAAAACTTCAGAGAATGAGAAAATGTAGAGAAAGGTCAGCAATGCTGGCAGATGGTGTAAAAGCACCATTATCCCTGACCTTGAGGAGGAAAACAAAGCAGCAGGAGCAGCTGACTACAGAAATAATTATTAAATTATTCCAATCAATACGAAATGCCATCCATCAAAACCAGGGAGGAAGGGTCTACAGACTTGATACGAAAACTAGCTGTGCTACTGAGAAAAGGAGGAATGTTTGATCCAGATGAACTGATACAGCATCTAACATCAGCAGCAAATATCAGGGGAGCAATTAATACTGATCTTACAGATACACCAGCGGGAACAGTGCCCCAGCTGCAGTTGTTCAAAGTAGCAATGGATACACACAGTAAAAATTACTTTAAGTCTTTAAACTCACAACAGCTTTTGGCAAGAAAATCTGTCCTACAGAGGCAAATAGGAAAAGTCCAGTGCATGCTGCTTTGTCACCAGGTTAAGGCAACTAGAGATTGGATATATCTGTAAGTTTTAGCTAAGGGTTTATAAGAATGTTGTATTTCAAATTTCACAAACTCAAATCCTTCTCAGTTTCAAGAAGCTGGGAAAAATGAAGCAATAAATGGAGAAAGTAGAAGATGATAGAGAAAGTGACTGAAATGCCAAAGAAGTGTAAGGCACAGGAACAATAATAAGTTTCTTACAGAGGAAACCAGACCTCAGGCAGATCCTGAGTGAATGGTTTGTAACCTTACTATTTATTATAGGCACTTTAAAAAGCTTTGCATGTGCAACTTGTTTTGGTTTTTTTTTAAAGGAAGATACAGTCTTCCTTGTCAGTTAATACTATAAATAAATTGGAAAATGACGGGTAGATACATTTTTGCCTAATGGAAATATTTTTCTTCACAACACAGAAAGATGAAAGACTCGACTTGTTTGAGACTACAGGAGAAATGTGACTACATCAAAAAGAAGCAAAACAGAGTCTGCTGACAAATGCAAATAAATGCACAAGGTAAAAATAAGTATCTCCTTCCTCTCTGGATTCACAAACAACTGACCACGTAATTCTCTTACTGACATCTAACTTATACCATAGGTAATGTATTAAAAACATATGCTGTTTGCGTAAAGGTGGCCAAAAATTCTTGATTTTGTTTTTTAAAACAATTATGGTCAGCACCTAGAAGAAACAGAAGGACACTAAACTAAGAAAATATTCTTCTTGTCTAAGTATCTTGTTGTCTAAGTATCTTACTTTCATTGTTGTGGTGACAAAATAAATGACCAGAGAACTGAAGATTTGACTGACATTAGAGATCTGACAGTTTTAACTACAGTGGAAGGTGTATTTCTGTATATTTTGTAACATTCTCATACAATGCCTAATATAATATACCAAGACATTTACCTAGTTTTATTTTAAAAAAGAAAGTGGTAACAAGCAACCCTTAAAATCCTCTAGAGCAATCTCAAATCATAACTTCATGCTGAATCAAATAAAAGTTGATGAACAGACATTGATTATCAATCACCTAGAGGCAGGCAATCTCAACTTCCCTTATGCACTCACTATTTGGAATTTGTGGGAAAAAATTACATCAACACAGATGGCTTATAGATCACTGTGACAATGACGGACGATAACTACAGATATTTCTTTCAGAGGCTACACAGATAAAAGCACAATCTCCATAACGAGAAACAAGGAGAGGCTAATGGCAGCAAAACACCTGCAAGTAGTACAGAGCAAAGAAATTCTGAAAGAAACAGATTCCTAAATAATGAAATTGATGTAGGACACTCCTGTGGATGGAACTATTTTCCACTGAAAACCAAGGGACGTCACCAACTTTACACCCTCAGCTCATATGATTTGAAGAAATAAAACCCAGACACAAGCCTCAAAACCAATATCACACTCTTCCCAGTAACTTTTTAATTCCATATGACCTCTGTTGCAAAAGGATGTGTTCACACATTTCTAAAGCAGGTTATGTGGTTAACAGCTCGGTTTGGCTCAGGACTCTGAATACATATAGGTAAGAAATGTGAGTAGTGTAACCAACTATATAAGCCAACAGTAGTTCATTCTTACTAAGGATGTAGCAAACATTTTATCTGACCTAACAGCATCATAAACACAGACTTCAATTTGGGAATTTGTGGCCTGTGGCAACAGAAACTCCCAGATTTAAATGTCACACCTCACAAAAAAAGGCAAGAAAGCAAGATGTACTTTTCAGCCACTTCATATGTAAACACAGCAAACACAAATAAAATCTCCAAGTATCTGACCAGAAATAAATGCATGTTTTCAGTCAGCACCTGCTGCCCCACCAGCCAAATCTCATCTCTCCAAAGCTGACAGGCCAGATAGATTAATTTTGAGGACCAGATGCAGCCTATCAGCTACCAAACAAGCACACTGACTTACAATAATGAGCTGTGCTTCTTTAATCAGCTCCATTAGCATGAGTCAAGTGTTACCCATTTGCAAGTCAGGGTCTCTTCCCAGCTGTATTTACATGGGTACACACTCTTGAGTATTGTTGATTCCACATTTTCTGGACCTTTTAAAGCAATTTTCCAAGTACCAAAACAAGTTTTCCCTATCTTTATGTGAACTTTCTGACAGCCTCAGCTTTACATAACAAAATAGAAATAGTAGTAAACAATAACAATGAACTGTACCCTTAAAAAATTATTAATCAGTTACAAAATTAAGTATTACATTCAAATGACCCTCATCCAAGAATCCATGCTGTGAAATTTCACTGCATTTGATGAAAACACCAAAGATAAAGTTAGTGTAGGAATAGATTACAATCAGGTGAGCACTACTTACACAGCCTCAAATTATCCTTTCTGTACATCCACATGTACATATTTTTCTCTCTATTATCCTAAATACATCTATATACATAGTCTCACACACAGTTTAATACGCCCCTTTTTTAATTGACTAAATATTTCTATTTCTACAAAACTAGTGCGAAAGGTCACTGTCACCCCTTCAAATTTACAGTTGCAGTACTTAATGGAGTTTTCTAGAAATATTTAACACTTTCAGAAGTGACAAAAGTTTTGGAAACAGAATGTAGTTGATTTAAAAACAATAATTTTTTTATTAAGAGAATAACTATTTCAAAGCAGAATGTAACTTATTTCAAATATACTTTTTTCCTGAGGTCAGAAGGAATCTTCAACGATTCCACAGCACTTTTACTTTGTAGTCCAAAAATTTTAACATAGCAACTGAAGTCATAACAACCACCACAACAAAAAAATCAGTTCATCTGTATGTATCTCATTCTATCTAGATTTTGTAACCGTTATTTTCCCATGTATCACAAGAGGGAAGATACCAAACACTGATTTAATGTTATACTACAAAATACAACATGCATTTATTTTTGCCAGTATATAAGGAATTTTCTTTACAACTAGGGGACACCATGAAGTGCATAATTTAATACTGACTCATATTCTACTCCTAGGACCTTAATGCATCAGAAAAGCTGACCTGCACTAAATTAGTTTACTCTTTTAAAATGTAACACTAAAATATGTATTTACTATAGAAGTGGTATTTATTTTCATTTTAAGCATAAAAATAAACTTTAAGTGAGGCTATAAGGTCAAATACGTTCAACAAAGTAACTGGTCATTGTTAAACATTTTATTACTGTTACACATCTGACAAGATGACACTTCAATGTTAAATTAACATGGTTTTCCTCTGCACAATCAAACAAAAATCATGCACAGAAAATGCTAATTAAGATGTTTTAAGCAGTTGATAATCCAAGTAACCTTTCCTTGACCCACATTAGGATAAGAAAACCCAGCAACAGAAGGCACTTAGGCTAGAGTCTGACCCATTTTCTCTCTAAAGCTGAAGAAGTTGCTGGAGAAGCTTCAAAGGAAACAGAAAAATTTAGCACTAAAACAAAATAAGGTCGTAATTTAATTCAACACCTTCCCATTTGCAAAAGGAAAATTGCTCTCAACAGCATTCCGAGTGTCGACAGTAATTTAAAAACTGCAAATCTTGCAGTAATCACACCAAAATTTGAAGTCAACAGAAGAGTTCAGTAGTTGAAGAGGCTTTTTAAAAAAGTTTCTAACTACGCTTGTCGTTCTTTTCTGAATTTTAATTTAAACACAACAGTAGCACAGAAAGATAAATGTCTGTGATGCAAATATTTTACTATGGCAGAAAGCAACTCTTAACTTGTAGTTATTCACATTTAATAAATTCCCAGATCAGACTTTCTTACTAATACATATGCATGACCCTTACAGCTGGATTCACAATGACCTGATTACCAGCATGCAAACTGACAAAGCATATTACAAAAGCAGGATCATAAAGCACAAGTTATTCTTACTGCCCTTCCCCCATCATGCATTTTACCCTTTGTATTCTTTTATACTTACCATGCCCTCAAAGCCAACTCTGTAAAGGTTTTTAGCACCATTGTCCCAAAGAACATATGCTGCGCTATGTGGACTCGACGCACTCCAATCTTGGATTTCAGTTACCTATTCAGTTGTAAAAATAAGAAAATGGTTTCTAGAGCAAAGACTCAGAAGCACAACTTAAAAATTTACTCATCTCTTCAAAATAATTAATGATATTGCAGTTTTACTAAACCTGATAAAATTTGTTCTGAAGCTGCTTTCTGCTTGATGCAAGTGTTCCCTAGGTGGGTTAAGACAGCAGTCTGAATATATGCTTTTTAGGCCTATTTTTCTTCTGTATATTTGGAGAACAGAAACTGAATTGTTTTGATATGTTCTTACCAGAAGCAGAATTTAATTGTAGAAAACAGGATGAAAACTATTCTAATTGCTTCAATATGTCTGCTTTAACTTGCATTAGCCTCGTGGCTGTGCACTATGTTAAGAGACAAAGTTTTATTTCCAGAGCTAGTATGTTCAACAACAGCACAAAAGGAGAGTGAAAAAGTCTTTCACATCTATATTGTCCTAAGCCAGTAATGTAATATCCACACCCAAAACTTGCAAAGCTTTTTAATTTTAAACTGGAGAAGTCCCTATAATCATTAAGTGAAAAACCCTAGGGTGCCAGCACTGAAAACCACAAGCAAGAGATACACAAATGTGCTGGCCCACAAGCAATACTACACAAAGCTATTGACTACAAAGGGCTACTCTTGATAAATTCTGGTTTTATACCAGCTCTCTAGTAATGCTGAAATATACTCAAGATCTTAATGTTGATACAAGTCAATCTTAGACAACCATGACAAGAAATTAATAATTAAAAAAATTCTGGGCTGATATTGTAAAAAATGCAAATGGCATATGGTATACACACCCTCCTCTTTCTAAATGCTTAAGTATTTTAAGATAAGATTAAAAAATGCCCAGTCAATTAAAATAGAAGCTTTTATGATTGTATTTTGCTCTATAATTAAAAAGGCCAGAGGCTTTTGGCACATGAACAAAAAAAGGTTCAGCTTCTTATTTAAACCAGTTTTATTTTTACCTTTCCTCTACGCCCATTGCCACCATCTTGATCTTCCCACTGCCAGTCAACTCCTCGCACCACCCTGGCACCTGCAAAGATTCCTCTTGCTGTAATTTTCTTTGATTTACGTCGAGACTCCAACAATACCCTGAAGTTATTAAAAGAAGAACCCACAAATGTCAAGATAATAAAGGAAGTCCAAAACAAATCTCTGGGGATGGGAAGGAGAGCATCTTAAAACACAAATAACCCACAACTGCAGATTTCAGTGCACGAATCACACAAGCCGTACACAAGACAAAACCCCATAATCTTCCAAAATCTGATCTACTGAATGTTTATAATTAGTTTTCTAATTCTAACAAGTTTTCTCCAGACTTCCTACTACCAGCATTCATCTTGTAAATGCTTGCATATAGATCTGTACTTACATTATTAATATTATTAAAGTATATGCAGAGCCATATAAACACATTTCTGTTTCTCTTAGATGTGCTCCAAGCCAGTACTTCTGTCCCACAACTGCCTTGTCACTTCTATTCAGAATTATGCTATTAAGAGCATCTCTTTTCCCTCCTCCCTCAGTTTTTCTCCATGCTTTTTATAGCATCTCTTGACAAATTTAAGTCAATATTGTAGGATCATTTTTTCAGTCCTATTATATGAGATTTTTTTAAGCAAACCTCTTCTTTTCCTTCTGACTTCAACAGGACTGAAGTAGATAAGCCTAAACAGAACAGTTTGCAATTATTTAACTAGAAATAATCATCTCAAAGGCCACCAATTTTCATGCAACAAGGCTTCTTACTTCATGCCAGGAACTTCATGCCAGGCAAAAGAATTTTTCAGCTGACATTCAGAATTTTTCCTGACCACTTCAGGAAATTTCTCAGCCTCCTGTTAACTTTTAACATCCAGCAGATGGCACACAAGGAAAAAGTTCAACTGTTACAAACAATGCAAAGGGCACATGAAAATATTTGCCATTTTTTTTCTAAGAAAAATAAAAGTTATCAAAAACACAAAGTAATCTTGTTTAGAGAAGCTTCTTAAAAAGTTCTCAACACCTACAAAATTGAGACACAAACCTACATACATTACTTCATTATGCCACCCATACGATAACCCAGACTGAAAAATAAAATAGTAAGAGCTTATGCTTGCATTCATCAAAACGTTCTTACATGTCTCTTGCCATTTTTCCTGTGAGACATCCCTCAAATTCAACAGCACTGTTTAGCCCTTTTATCCTCCCTAAAACAGTTAACTTCCATCATTTTTTCTCAGTTAAGCTTGATCCAATAGAAACAGTTCCCTGGCAGAAGAAGCTGCCTTCTAGATAAGAGCCCAGTGAGAGTAAACAAAGAAAGGAAGAAAGTGACAAGATACAAAAAAGTTTCCAGCAATATTATACATAGTGTACAATCCATCTTCAAAACTAAAACTTGTGCTGTATTCACCATAACCAACCTCTACAAAGGAAACCTCAGTTAAGAAAGAAAAAAAGTCTGGCAAGCATTCTCAGAAGCAACAAGACCGCAAAAAAAGAAATAAATAGAAAACATAAGTATTTTGTCACCTATTCTCCTTTAACTACATTAAGCCAACTATTAATTAAGCCCAACTTCTAAGTCTTGTTCTGCATTCGACATTCCAATTGAGAATAAGTTTATGACACCCATTTGGTACCTAAAGCTACAGGTGTGAGCCACTAAAGGAGAAAAAAAGTCTTATGTCTTGATTAAGCCACCGACTTGGGCATCGAGCCACAGTTAAAACTTTTAAGCAAACACCTGAGAATGTAAACACAGACCCTATAAGACAATTTGAGACCTCATATTGTGCGCTCCAGCCACTTCCTTTAACTGTAAAAGAACTGACTAAAGCACACCACTAATTTACAGCAGACTTGTAAATCTAACTTCTCCAAGAACATATAAATGTCTTAAACATGTAACATTCAAATGAGCATCATATGTTAAAAAAAAATAAATTGATGATTTAATGAAAGAACATTCAGGAAACATCACAGTGGTGACATCACCTTTGTGTGTAGCCTTTACAGTATTTTTCCATAGCTCTCCAAGTATTTAGCAGCAGGCAAATACCACTGTTCTCACTTAACTAGTAGATAAATCATGACAGAGAGGGGCTTTGGACTGAGACAAGTTATTTAAAGTCAAGAACACACTAAATGCAATTTTATTCAGAGTTCTTCACTGAGAGGTCATAATAGATGCTTAAGAATAGGAAAACCAAGGCAAGGATGGAACAATCCTTCATAGCATCTTTTCTCTGCTCTCCTGTGGTGAGCAATTTAAGCAGTTCAAGTCCAAGTTTTAATTTCCAGATCATTCTGTTTTCTATAACCTTTAAGGAGGGTTATTTTCCTTCAGTCTGTCCACATCACTATTGAACCTAACTAAACCTTCACATTCAGAATTCACTGACAAATCTTTTTGTGATTACACACAGTATAAAGGTAATTGACTTTGTTTTAAAGCTTCTGTATGAGAACACAAAAACTAGGAAAGCCTCAAGGAGATTAAGCAAAACTGAATAATCATATCCTTTTTCCTGTACTCCATGCTTCCTAAAATTTCCCTGTTTTCCAAGATCTAAAGACTTATCCTAGCTATCCTCCCCCCAGAAACAGAATCTAACCTCAAGCCACTCTCTCACCTAATCCAAATTTCAGTAACCATATGTTCAGTTTAAAAGTTAACCATAAATACCTGTTTCTACTTGATTTTACCAGGAAACAGTTAGGTTTTACCTTTCACTTCCTGGCGTGGTAATCCTGTAAAAACGATGCCTCAAGTGATGCTTGTCCCCATGATAGCAAACTGTGCACAAGTCATAATTTGTGCATTCAGCACATTTCCATCGGATGCCAATGATAGGCTGCTGTCGACAAGTATCACACATTGTCCCATCGTGCTTGATACCTGAGGAAGGAAAACAAAAAGAATTTAAAAACAAAACAAACAAACAAAAAAAACCCCCAACAAACAACAATAACAAAAAAAAAACCCCAAAACAAAACAAAAAAAAACCCCAAAACTTTGCTGGATCCCTACACAGACTTTTGTTGCACACCATTATAATTTGAAACCATAAACAAGCAAGTTAACAATAAAGACAGGCTGCCGCTCGTACCCTATCAGCCTATATCACTGAGGGGAAAAGATAGTGGACTTTGCCTCATATCTCTGGTTGTCAGTCTGTTCCTGAAATATTCTATCTTCTCTCAGCTTGAAAAGCTGAGAAGGCTATGTCTGCTTCCTTCCATCTACACAAAGCAGTGAAAGAAAATGATAAATCTTTTAACTACAAGTTAAAGAGTCAGAAATGCATTTATAAAAATACACAGAGCAATCTAGAATTTTATCTCTGGAATACAGCTATCAACACACGTTGTATCACAAAGGCTACTGTGCTCAGCTGTGTGTGGCAGCCTGGAAATTACTGGTTTGACATACACATTTTGTACACTGGAAAATATAAGCGCTTGTCTTAATTCTTTTTTATATAGGAAAAAAAAAAGCTCTCTTGGATAGATGCCATTAGCTTTGTGAAAATCTGCTACCATTTTTGAAGCATTTTACTGTTATTCTGATTTTGTTTTTAACAAGAATGTGCCAGAGACAGACCAGATGTAACCCATCAGCATGGGCTCTGCCAAGCCTTCCACAAAATCTGATCTCAAGATCTTAGTCTTACAGCTCTGCCAAGCTACAGCAGAGTGAAAATTATCAGTCACAGTTTCCATCCACCCGTTCTGAATACAGTGAACAGCCACAAGATTATTTTAAAAAGTAATCAAATTCTGCTGCTGTTTGGAAAAAAATTGGCCAATAGAACAGAGAAGCACTAGCATTCAGTCTCTAGCATTAGACAGAAGTGAGCACTAAGAAGCTGGAGTAACACAGAATTTTCCCTTTCCCTTAAAAAAAAAAACAACCCAGATCAATCTGAAATTAAGTGAGGAAAGAGAATGGATTTTGCCCCCTCCAGCAGGGATGCTTTCAGAAATGACTGCCAAATTCACTATAAAGCTGTTAGTCACTTATACCCAACAGCTGAGCCATCTTTAGCAAAGAAAATCAACAGTTGGAAAGGCAAAACCGAAGGAAATGCCTTCTTGTTTGATCATTTCACAGAAACACGTAATAGCTTAAGTTGGAAGTAACATTTGGAAATTGTTTTGTCCAACAATCATTGCTCAAAGCAGGGTAAACTAGAGCTGGCTGCCCAGGACCATATCCAGTCAAGGTTTTGAGCACCACCAAGAACAACACAGTATATTCCAGTGTTCAACCATCCCTAGAATAAAATTTTTCTTCTGTTTCAGTGGAAATTTCTGTATTTCAGTTTGTGCCCATTGCCTCTTGCCCTGTCACTTGACACAACTGAAAAGAGCCTGGCTCCATCCTCTTTACAACATTCATCAGGTATTTATAGACACTATAAAGATCTCCCTGAGCCTTCTCTTCTCTAGACCAAGCACCACCAGATCCCCATTCTCTTCCTGTACCAGATGCCCTTAAGATTCTTTGCAACACATTTGCAGCCCTTCACTCGACTCTCAGTACGACCATGTCCCTCTTGCTCTAGGGATTCTACTGAAGCATTTAACTATTTTTTTTGTTTGCTTGTTTCAAAGCCAAAGTCTTCAAGAGTGGATGCATTAAAAGCACTGAGATATCTTGTTGGTGTATTTTTCACCTTGTTTAAAAAATCTAACTAGTTATGGTGCTTGGGGTTGAGAGGTAGTATGTGTTTTGGTTTTATTTCTAACTGATTGCTAAATTGGTATTTCACACAGAAACAGAAGTTACACATCTTTTGATTATATTCTTTTTTAATGTCTGTGAAGTTTTGGGAAGGCCAAGAAATACATTTATTCTGGATGTGAGAGGACCAAGGAATTGGGTGCTGTAGGATTCTTCCACTTGACCAAACAGCAGGAAAAAGGGCAAAAGAGAGGTATAATCAGGAATCACATGACACAGAATAGGTCATCTCGCTGTAAACTTCAATAAAATCTAAACTCACTTCTTGACAGTGAGGCAAAAGCAGCTATGCAAAACTCAGCAAAATTTCTTTTAGAAAGATGAAGAAAAAAAACTGTACAAAGATATTTGACTCAAGTCATTCTACTGACCATATTGTCTGGGACTTAAAAAAATGACAGTGAATGTTTGCACTTGAACTGTCTAATCTGAAGGGACATATCTGCATCTCATAGATGCCTAAACACCATCCTGACAGATATGGCCTTTCTTCAACCATTCCCCGACACATGATTCCAGCAGCAACACCCACTTCAGCGCATGCCTCACCTGACCATGCTGCTCCATTCTTTCCATTATGCGAGCAAAAGGGTTTTGCAGAGCTGAGATGCAAACTGCATCAAGAAACATACCAGGCTGGAAAACAGCCAGGAGGAAAAATACTCAACTGAACTGGTTTCCCAAACCCATTCTTTGAGGTGCTGCACAACAATGCTGCCAGGAGAAACAAAGAATTGCAGGGCAGGTGCAGGCAAGTAATCCTGCTACAGAATGTCTAACCACTGCACCAGAGATCTGGAGGAAGAAGCAGATTAGTACGCTTCTGGTCACAGTGCACTAAGAGACCTTGAACTTCAAATTTTCAAAAAAAAAAAAAAAAAAATAGTAAAACACATAATGATGACATAATGTGATACTAAACTCATATTCATGATCATAATACAAACAAAATTATTTAGATCAATAATATGTGTTAAAAAGATAGAAAGAATTTAAGCTCAACTAGGTGTTATAGGTGTACAAGGGTGGCAGGCTGACCTTGCCTGGATGTCAGGTGTCCATCCAGTCTCTCACTCTCCCTCCTCAAAAGGACAAAGAGTGAAAACAAAATGGAATAGCTTAGGTCAAGCTAAAAGTGAAATTATTTACCAATCACCATCACAGGCAAAAGAGATTTGACTTGGGGAAAATTTATAGCTAATTAAAAAAAAAAAAAAAAAAAAAGGATGGTGAAGAAAACAAAAACTAAAACATGCTCTCCCTATACTTCACCTTCTTCAGAGAGACAACTGCATTACTTCATTCCAAACCCCTCTATCTCACTGCTTCTTCCCAGGTAGATTAAAATCACATGATCTTTTTGGTAGGAAAAGGCCCTTATGACCCTTGAGTCCAACCATTAACCTAACACCAACAAGATCACCACTAAACCACGTCCCTAAGCACCATGTCTACACATCTTCTAAATACTTCCAATGGTGGTTATTCAACCACTCCTCTGGGCAGCCTGCTCCAGTGCTTGCCAACGCTTTTGGAGCAGATGGGGAATGGAGGGTCAGTCTGTAACAGCTCCTCACACTTTTCCGCTGCCCTATCACTGGTCCTCTCCACAAGCTTTATTCCTTCAGGAAAACTCTCCCCCATGGGCTGGAGTGAGGATCCCTGCTCCACTGTGGCCCTTCATGGGTGGCACAGGGACAGTCGACATCACCGAGGTTTCCATCTGCTGGTTAACCATCCACACACCAGAACTCAGCACTGAAGACCCACCCGTGGCACTACAGATACGCAGGGGGAGGGAAGGGAAGGAGACATTGTGTCCTGTGTTTCAGACTAGCTTGGGTCTACTCCAGAGGACTGAAAGTTCATCAGCATTGAGATCATGTACTTCAATTTATTTTTGCTAAAAAGCAAAGCAGCTTATGCACTCCCAAACCATCCATGATGTAAATCAAAGCACAGTACGTCAGAACAACCAGGAGACTACATCAAGTGTAGGCTCTAGAGACAAGCTAAAATTCTGACCCAAAAGCAAAATCTGTCACATAAACTCTTCCCCTCTTCAAAAGGAAGGCTGTTTAAGAAAGCTTGTGAAACACAAATGTTACGAAGTTTATATTAGGAAAGAATGCCTTCATTAAACTAATGGAATAAATTAAAGTGCCATAAAAATTTCAAAATTCAAACAGCAGCCCTACAGCTGACCAGCTGCGCACCAAAAGGGCACTTTACCTCTCTAAACTGAGATAATGAAAAAATTAAACTTCTAAATATTCTTCAAAATTTCCTAGAACCAGGCTATTTCAAAATGCAACAGGTTTTGTGTCATATACATTTTAAAAACCAAAACAAGCCAGGTAATGAGAAGCGTACTTTCACCATCCCTAATTACTCTTAAATAGCTGCCATTTCCTTATGTCTCTTCACCTTTAGTACACCACAAAATCCAATATTCCTGATGTCCATTTGCCATTAATGCTTTTTACTCTCTGAATTTCATATTAGTTTTCCACCTTAATGCCATGGTTATCTTTACTTTTCTCATCTCTTCCCAAATCCTTCCTGGATTACCTAGCCCATCATTCCTCTGTCACAACTCATACATCAATTTTATAGCCTTTCACAAGTTTTTGAAACATATGCTCACTCTTACAGCTGTGAAAGCAAATAAAAGCAGTGTTGCTCTAATTGCTACATGAATTGGTTACAAATAGTTCTTCTGTACTGAAGATAATTAGATGGCAATATACAGCTGTCCAATAAAAGGATTTTAACAGTAAAATCAGATGTAAAAGAGGTATCCACATCACTCACTACTAAACACAGAAGACATCAATAGTGATTTCACTTCTCAGAACAAACAAAATCTGGTTTCCAATGGACTTCTTACTCTCCACACAACTGTAATTAACCAAAATCCCTTCATACCATAATGACAATACTACCATCAAGCAAGGGATACCTCAAACAACTTTAAAAATTGATTTGTATGTACCCCATTTTAAAAGCATTAACAACGTTTTGTTCTTCCTATTCCTTCACCCCAGACCATTTTAACACTATGGCCAGACTCCAGGTAAATTGAAAACAAAGAATTCTTAGAGATAACCAGGCAGATTCTGAAACACTGCATGAAAACACCAATGAGTGTTCCCACAAACATAACTCATCACTAAATACACCGTCTGGAAGTAGCCAGCTGACCAATTACTATTATAGATACAAAATGCCAGACTTGCTAAAGCATGTGTCCTATCTGGTAAGGGAATCACAAGATACACAGGAAGGAAGAGGATTATCGTGTAGGAGACATGGGGGAAGGGCAGGAAGAACAAAGAACACGTTTATTAAAAAAAAAACAGGCCTCCCAAGTACCACTACTCAGAAAGCCATTAGTTTTTTTAATTTGTGAGGACTCCTGTAAGTATTTACAAGGAGCCACTAAAAAATCTTGACTAAGACAACTCGCCATAAATTACACTTGATGTTCTAAAAACAAGAACAAATAAACAAATACACAGGATAGATCATAGGTGCTCGTGTCTTTTAAAATGTTTTGACATGTTTGACTTAATGATCAATTATGCCACTTTTCAGGTACAAAAACCTGTTAATCTTCCACAGGTAACACCTATATTTTCAATATTACCAGAATACAACACATAATGTTTTCCACACTGCATTGATGCACACTCCAGCTGGGGGATAATTCTGTATCAAGATTTCCATTTCCTGCCCCCAGCCCCTCTGCCACCTCCCCTTATTCAAACACAATTTGGTAAATACTTTCAGCAGGAAAATAATATTGTTGCTTTGAACCAACTGTATAAAAAAGGAAATTGATGACAAATTAATTCTGGTCTAAGCTCTATAGAAGGCAAATCTTCAGAAAGAGAATAAACAGAAAAAGTTTCTGTAATGCGCATGACTATTATGTGAACGTAGCCAGATGTGCTCTCTACAAACACACTATTTGTCTGGCCTTTACCTCAGGCAGAATGCTGCCTTCTTTTCTAAATAAAAAGCTTGGATTTATAACTTTCTCGCTTCTCTTCAGCAACTCAGAAAACTATTCCCTTCTGTTTCTTTTTCACAACACTACCAAAAAAGGGGCCCACTCAAGACTCATAGATCCTGGAAAAAGGCTACTTCACAGAAAAAAACAGGAAGTATTTGCAAGTAATTGAACAACCACACCGCACTGCTGATGCATCACATCTGACCATTTTCTCTACTGAGGAGCCAGCTATGCAGGACCTACCTGAAGTTTTACTCCTATGTGAAATTTTGATTCCTTTCAAATCCTTGGTTTACCAATCCCTCTCAAGTGCACCATCTCACTTGAAGCAATGTAGGGCAATGTAAATACGACCACACCAAAGGGCAGCTAACACAGCAAGCCTGGTGGACATAACCAAAACAACCCCTAACTTGGTACCACAAGTCCCTCACGATGCAGACGACTACATCTGGAGCAAAGAGCTTGTAAGACATTCTTCACATAAATACGTTTTTATTTTAAGAAGACCATCCTAGTATCTTAGCAGTAAGGCTAATAAAGTTTTCTAAGACGTTAACATAGTATCACAATGGTAGTAATAGCCTACAATCATTGAAAAACAAGAGTACATTTTTTAAGCCTATTTAGCATAGTTCTGGCATACACATATATATGCACATACATGAATCAAACTCAACTTGCCTTTTTTTTTTTTTTTTTTTTTTTCTTTAATAGAATGACCTTCAAACATTACTTTTATAACACAGTAAGTTCCTGGTGTGCCACTAGTGTTCCCAGCTGCACAGGCCTCAAACTCAAAGCAGCAACTCTGGCTGCAAGCACCAGTTCTAAGAACTTATAATCAGGACTGGTTTTGAACACATAACAGAAAGCAATAACCAATTATTTTTTTTTACAATTGTACTTTTGTATTTATTTTCACTATAAACTTACAATCACATTGTGACAGTAAATTCACGAACCAGAAAATTATTTTTCATTTTAATCTACAAGAACCATGACACACACTCCACTTAGTATCATCAAACAAAAAGCCACCTCATGCTTTATAACATTTCCTTGCTCAACATCATCATTAATACTATCACAAGAAATTCCTGTCACCTAATCCCACTAACGTTAAATGTCCCTAGAGAAGTATCAAACCATCATCCAAAGTCAGAGTCCTTTACTCTAAACCACGGACAGACACCACCACGGAGAAAAAATAAATCATTACCAAAAGGTAAAGAAGGGAAGTGATTGAGACAAGACTACAAAGTGAATCAGCAGTAAACCCAGGATTTCAGTCCAAACTGACAGCACCTTAACTCTATTAACTTTGCCCTTTTGTAACAACTACTTTACAGATTTTTACTCTTCCTATCTCCAGGGAATAAAGACCTCAAAAGTAACTCCCTCTAACAAAATGCAACCCCGGGTACTTCCACACAAGTTCCATGAGGATGATGTTAGACAGAAATCTCAGGAACAGAAATACCATTTTGCTAAGCCTGACAACGGCCATGTGTGTGACACAATATACACAGTTTTATCTGACACAGAAGTTAAAATTCTAATAAAAAAATATAAACAGAAATTAAAAGCAGAAGGAACAAAGAAAAAAATGGAAAAAAAACCCATGACTGTTTTAAAACTGAATACTATGTCTAGGCTTCCAGATACAGTTAAGAGGACACCATCTGCTTGCAAATACGTCAGGCAGGGCTAGAACAATGAACATTCCAGGCTCATATGCAACATTTATGCATATGCTTCAGTTCTAAGCAGAAGCAGTCCCACTGGTTTCTACAGGACATCAAGCACAGGTAGAAGTTTCTAAGCATAAACATCTGCAAGACAAGGACTGACAACTTGAGACTCCTCTTTCCTGTTTTAAAGTCCACCGCAAAAGGATTTTCAAAAAAACCCCACCAAAACATCATCATCACGCCAGCAGAGACGAAGGTACCCAGTCACTGAAAAATTAAATCCATCTCAACAGATAACCATGCAATATTCGGGGTTCTTTTCTTAGCAAGGTTTTTTGTAATTAGTTAGAATGAATTCCAAGATTCTGTCTCCTCAAAAGTCTTTTAGCTTAAACCTACTGATATAATTTTCCTTGCTGTAACACTACACACAGCTGGCACAAAGATGGTCTCTCCATCACGTTCTAAATGAAAGACACATTACAATAGAGCACAGCTCAAGTGCCTCAACAAATCAGTACAAACATCTCATTACTGAGGCAATCCTGACCGGCCCGAAAGCCCCCTCATAATATTTCTGACGAAATTTAACAATATTTGTATTGTTCTGGGTAAGTTTTCACTATCAAAACAGGTGCTAAAATGAACATTTCTCTGCAGCGTTTGCAATACTAACACTGCCGCATAATGTCAGTGCAGATCAAATTCCATTGTCCAAAATGACTGGATTTAAAGCATAAATATCAAGAAGCCGAGTAATTAAAAGAATGAACTCGTGCACTTTTTTTCCTCCCAGTACTTTTACTATTTTACAGTAGCTCTGGCAATACAGATAAAAGGCAACGTGCAGATTACAGGCACAAAACCACAGTATTTCAACCACTTAGTGTAACCCTTAGAAAAAAGGTACTACACATCCCTTCCGCAATTATCCCTATACTTGATTCAAGGATGACTGCCACTATTTTACAAAACTGCTCTGAAATACAAATTCAAGAAGTGGGGATCGGAGTTTGAAAGTAAACCCAAACCTTGATGTATCACCCTCTCGACTCCCCCTCTCCACCTCCTCTCCAGCACAACAGGAGCCGCTGTCTGTGGGAGATCGCTTTTGCTACCCCGATTTAGCACTCCCAGGACAACTTCCGTCCCCGCGCCGTAGATTTGTCCCAAGTTTGCGTGCACACACAGACACACGGACGCGCAGACAGACACCACGCGCGGGGAGGAGGAGGGTGTCTGAGTCCCCCCCCCCCCAACTCCAAGGCCGAGGCGCACCTCTAAAAGGGGGAGGAAGGGCGCAATCCGCTCCCCAGGACGGGACCCACCCAGCACCCCGGGGCGCTGCCCCCCGGAGCCGCCGCCGCCAGGGCGGAGGCGCCTCCATTCCCTCCCCGCTCACCGGTGGGCGCGCTGTCGAGGATGCGGAGGTCGTAGGCCCCGGAGCAGCGGTAGTTGGCGGCGGTGCCGTTGTCCCACACCACGACCACCTCCTCGGGGCTCTCGAAGCTGCGCACGGTGCCCACATGGCCCTCGCCGCCATCCTGCTTCCCCCACTTCCAGTCCGGGCCGCGGACCACCCGGGCCCCGACTCCTTCCACCATCACCCGGTTGTTCCGCGAGCTGCTCATCCCGGCGGCGGAGCCCTGGGGCGGACGGAGGGGGCGCGCAGCCCGCAGGCGGCGGAGGGGGACACCGATGGGGGCGGCTACCTCGGGCGCCGGGCGGGAATCTCCGTCCGGCTCTTCTGCTTGCTCGCTCGTTCCCTTCCTTCCTCGCTCCCTACGCGCCCATTCCCCGGCCCTAGCGGCGCCCCCCGCCCGCTCCCACCGCCGGCCCCGCTCCAGCCGCTACATCCGGGACCTGCGGCCGCGACGGCGGTGGCTCCAGGGAGACCGGCGGGGCCGCCCCCGCCCCGCCGCGCTGCGCGTGCGCGGGAGCCGCGGCGGGCGCGTCCCTCGAGCGCCCCCTGCGGAGCCGCGGCGGGCACTGCCCCGCTCGCCCTGCCCCGGCCCGGCCCCGGGGCTGTGCCCGAGGGAAGGGCAGGGAGCGGAGGAGCAGAGGAGCGAGCCGGGGTTGTTCGTCCCTGCCGGCAGGGCTGCCTGAGGCTGCTCCAGGTCGCCAGCCCGGCCATTTCTTCTGGAATCGCGGCGTCCTGCCGCCGGGGGCTGTGGCGCCGCCCCGCCCGGCCCTGAGGTGATGGCGCGGTGGCAGCGGCGGGAGCCGCTCCCGCGGCTGGGCTGCTCGAACCGCCCGCCTGCTTCCCCATCCACAAGTTGTTCCTATCGCCTGTGCTTGAGAGGGATTATCAATTCAACTCTATCAACTAAGTCATGAGCGATCTACCTTAGGTAAATCACAGGATTATTGAATGGTTTGGGTTGGCAAGGTCCTCGATCATTGTCTGGTCGCAAGCCCCTTGCCATGGGCAGGGACATTTTACAACAGACCAGGCTGCTCAAATCCCCACCCAACGCAACCTTGAACGCTCCCAAGGATGGGACATTTTATGAATCTACAAGTCTATGATTCTAATCCCGTGTAGTGGTTTCCTCATTTTCTATTTACTTCTGTGTCCTCACGTCCCATTTTGTTTTCAAACTGTGGATATGATTCTTGCATACCACCGAGGTGAGGTTGGTGGGACTTTTGTACCCAGGAACATTTTAAGCCGGTGTTTCAGGTGCTCCAGTCTGTCAAAGGGAGGAATCAATACCTCCACCTGCCCTTCCCACCTTGGAGGATCCTTCATGGGGGATGTACCTGCTCAAACTTTGAGTCGATACCTGCAATGCAATTCTTCATAAACTACCCTCTTCATTAGCACTCTCGTGATACTCAAGGATTTCCTTTAATTCCACATATCCTTGCTAATCTTTTATAGAATATGATTCTTCATTTCAAAAATGGTCCTCCATTGCTTTTGTCTTCTTTTTTTTTTCTTTTTTTTTTTTTTTTTGTGTGTGTGTGTGTGTGTGTGAGAGAGAGAGAGAGAGAGAGAGACCTTTTTAAAAGCATCTGTCCTAAAAGACAGACAAGTCTGAACCAAACAAAAGAAAACTATTTCTTAGTCAACAGGGATATGGCTGAAAAAAGGGAGCCCAGCTACCTTATGTTCTGGGTATTTTTACTGTTTCTGTGCTTTCTTCTACCTTTCTGGTTATTAATACAGCTAGCAGAGTCTATGAGGTCATCTCCTGACTTCCTTTGTGTAGTTTTTTACAAAAGGTATAACAGAGAGAATAACATGAACATGTAACCACCAGGACACCACATTCCTCACATAATTTATTCCTTCTTAACCCTTGCCTCAAGCATGACATTGTGTCCTGACAATGGGCAATCCCAAGCAGTGTCCAGCTTCTGCTCCTGCAGTGGAAGCCTTGAAGTGCAACAGATACCGTGCAGTTGCCAGGCAGTGTGGGTTTTATGGCAGATGCTTCTTCTTATACAAAAGCTACCCACATCTTGTACTAGCTTATTACATTGGTACATGGCAGAATTTCCCAGAAATTCTGTAGGTTTCTTGG